>NW_015164210.1:83118-83267 GCF_001447785.1 Gekko japonicus
CTTAACTTGTAGTGTGGATGATAATAGTACATCGCTGATCGTAGTATGTCTCTGGGCCGTCCTTTGGATCACACTTTGGACAACGCCAGCTCTGCGTTGTCCAAACAGCAGGTGAATTAGGAAGTAATAGTCCTTACGTAAAATAGCTA
>NW_015164210.1:83582-91008 GCF_001447785.1 Gekko japonicus
TTTCCATTTGGCTACCACGGCTAACAGCTATTTTTCTTCTTTTTTGGTATTTGTGTGTGTGCGTGTCTGCACCTGGAAGTCACGTTGACCTTTGGTGACTGACGTCTTGCGGGGGGCCTGGAGGATATTTAGAGAGGTGGCTGAATAAAGCCTGCCTCTGTCCTTCTGACTTGGTATTCCAAGGAGGTCTCCCATCCAAGTACTAACCACAGTCGACCCTACTTAGCTTCCAAGATCTGATGATATTGGGTTTGCCTGGGCTGTCCAGGTCAGGGCTCAGCTAATAGCTATTGACTGAACAACCCACATAAAGTCATTTAATCCCCTCTTTAAGCCATCCAAGCGAGTAACCCTTGCCTCTTCCTGTGGCAGCCAATACCATAAATAGCCTGCGAAACTTGGTTATATTTTTATCGATACCATATTAAGATGGGTAATGGAAGCCATTTAACTCTGTCTCTAGATGTCAGTGGTGTCAACAGCATCTCTGTAGACTGGCTTACTGGGCAGCTGTTCTGGGCTAGCAACTTACCTGATGCCATCTTCGCCGGTTTGAGCAACGGCAGGGGGAATGTGAAGGTCCTGGACACAAAAAGGTAAGATTCCTTGACACCTCAGGAAGCATGTTGCAGTGGGCAGGTGGCTGGAGCACAGGTGGAAGGGAAACTCAAACCAAATGTGACTGTTAAGTCGCTTGCTTAACAAAGCAGTCGGAGAGTGATTCAGCAAGAACACAACTTTATTCTTCCACTCGAACACAACTCCAACACGGATCAACATCTGATAGCCAGAACAGCCTTTACATTGCAGCTGTCCTGCTTTTAAATATTCCCGGCTAATGTAGCCACACCCACTGTACAAATACCAACCAATAAGGTTGTTCACATAAGGACCAATCACGGATGATCCTGCTCAAGGGAGCTTGCTAGAAGGTGTTTGGTTAGGTGCTTCCTGGGCTAGTAACACGATTGGATGCATTCAAGGCAGCTTTGAATACACTACAGTGAACAAACACAGTTGACAGAGCATTGTGTGTGCTTGGATGGCAGAGCTTTACTGGGCAACAAGGGAACTCTGTCTCAGGCCTAGGTCTGGAAGTGTTACAGGCTTGCTGTGACTATCTTGCAAAATCTTTTGTGGATGTGGATGTGGAAGATCTCTCAACTCTCCACCACAGCCGAGATGTCACCGTTGTATCGGTTTGGTTTTCAGGCAGTCATAAGATCATAGAGTTGAAAGGGACCTCTGGGGTCATCTAGTCCAACCCCCTGCAGTCCTCCAAGTAGTATAGGTGACTAACTTGTGAAGTAGGCAACCTACTTAACGTGCAGGCCAGGATATTGAGGCTTGACCCGTGTGACCAATAGTGTCTAGTTGGGTTGATCAAGACGGTCCAGGAAATAATCAAGGTGGCAGGGTGTTCAAGCTTCTTTCAGGGAAGCAACCCAAAGACCACCACCACTACAAAGTAATGCCTGGACCCAAATGTCCTAACTAATATCAGTTGTTCAGCAGCACTGTAGTCCTGTCACAACACAGACATAACCACCAGCCACAAACTGGAACATCAAGGCGAGCTAAAGTCTACTTAAACAGAGATAACATACATGGCAAGACTAGTCTGTGTCCCCCACTGGTCTTGCCACCCTATGGCTGTGATGTGCTTCGGTAGTTTACTCGACATTCTGGTATGTGCCCCGCCGAGCCTTGTGCTCATTAGACCATCATTTACTGGTGATTACTGGCCCAAAAGATGTCTGCCTGGCCTCAACCAGGGCCAGGGCCTTTTCAGCCCTGGCCCCAACCTGGTAGAATGAGCCCCTGCTGGAGATTAGGGCCCTGCGGGACCTTTTGCAGTTCCGCAAGGTCTGTAAGGCGGAGCTCTTTCACCAAGCTTTTGGGTGAGGCAGCAGGCGTTGAAATATCATCTGGTCTCTCCTGTTACCATCTTGTTACCTCTCTGTTACCATCTGTATCATGGTCTTCAGTTTTTGAGGACACAGAATGATAGCCGCCTTGGTTTACCCTATTTATAAATAGGGGTATTTATAATCTGGAATCTCTTCTTGGGTCTAGCCCTTTCTGTCTTTAATTGTCTCACATCTGGGCACCATTGTAATAGTTGTGATGTTAGTTTGATCGCTATCATTTAAGGGTTAAGTCTATAGTTTTAATTTTGATTTTATTGTTTTATTTTAATGTTGTAACCTGCCCTGAGCCTGCGTGCGGGAAGGGCAGGATAGAAATTGAACCAAATAAATAACCTGACTACAACTCCTGGTTTTAAGGATACCTCAGCTGAGTGACTGTACAATTACAGATTTAATCATTCTTGTCCTGGTCACTACCCTGTGCCTGTTTGGAACACAACTGGCTCTTGGTAACACGGTGGTGTATTGTGGCGTTCTGACTCACCTTGTTCCTCCAGGTATATGTATTGGGTGAACCGTGGTAGGAAAGGCAGGACTGTAATAGAAGGCGCAGGGATGGATGGTTCAGACAGACATGTGCTTGCTGTTCTAACCAAAGAAGCACCCGTGGGATTGACTGTTGACCACACAACGGGCAGGCTGTACTGGATCAGTGAGTATAAAGAGGTATGGAATTCATCCAGCCATTCAGATTGAAGAGTAGCGGCTGTAATGGCCTTTGGTTTGTTAGAATAGCATCATAAACCTAACCAAGTCTGAAATCCTCCGTTTTGTGGTCATGGTTTGTAGATGCAGTTTGGGGGGGGGGGCTGCCTTTGAACAATCCTAGAAAACTGTATTCTAGAAGAACACTTCATTATAAGGATCTGAGATATGTAAGGTTGATGTGCAGCTGGACAAATTTCTTTAAAATCCTTGAAGGGGGTGGCTGTGCCTTTTCATCCTTTCAGCAGTCCAGCTGACTTTCCCCCCCAGATTTTAATTTTTTTTATTTTGAGAGAACTAGAATACAAAGTTGCATAAAAGTACATCTTACAGAAATATTAAACAATAGCAGGAGCAACATCATTAAAACACAAACCTTTGAAACATTCAAAAATAGAGACAAACATTTGTAAGCCAAGCCCAACGAAGAAAACACAAAAAGGTAAAGGTTTCCCTTGCTCGAAAGCCAGTCGAACCTGACTTTAGGGCGCAGTGCTCATCTCAGTTTCCAAGCCGAAGAGCCAGCGCTGTCCGAAGACGTTTCCGTGGTTATGTGGCCGGCATGACTAGATGCTGAGGCGCACGTATAGAACTAGTATATTCTCTCATTTAAACATGGGTTTAGAGCATCAGTAGTTCTAGACTAAAATTTGTAAGTCAAGTCAAATAGAGAAAATGTATACATTTTTAAGACAGTATAGAACCAGTATATTTTCATAACAACAACAAAAAAGGAGTTTAATACATCAATAGGATATGAACCATTTAGAAACGATTCATTAGTGGAGATAAAATCAATTACAGGGAGCCATGTCTGAATAACAGTCCAGGTGACTTGTTAACACAGTCTGTTGCTTGAACATACATGGTTGAGAACAGGCCTTAAGCCAGGATGTGACATCATGGTTTGAAGTCAGCTTATGGCACAAAACGCTTACCAATCTCTGCATACACCCGTGAGTTGCAGGGTTTAGTTCAGTAAATGAAATTATGCTTTGTTTCCTAGACTCTTGGGATTCTAAGCAAGGTTAAGACTACAGACTGTGGGTGGGCTGATACGGGGGAGGCATTCATTGTCAATTGTGGTAGGCTTGAATAGCAGTATGACTTAGAGTTCTTGTGGACACCCTGCTATGCTAGCGCCTATGACTTGGGATAGAAAACGCATGCTGCAAAAATGCAGCTAAAAAACTAGCCAGGCCAAGTTACTACCTGAGCTGTTTAGGTTAACTGGTGGCATTCTAGCTTTAGGAGGGATGACTCTTCATTGCTTCTTTGCAGTCCATAGAGACTATAAAAGTGGATGGGTCCGGCAGACACACCTTCCCTGATATGCTACCCCATGATCAGAACCCTCATGGCCTTGCCGTCTTTGAGAACTCTTTCTTCTGGGCGGACAACGAGCATCTCCTCTCCGCGTCCCGTACCTCGCGAGGTGCCCGTGCGCTGCTGAACTCTACGATCTCTTCCTTCACGGTGCTCCATGAGGTGCTGCAGCCTTCAAGTAAGTAAAGTGTCCCCTGGCTGGCTAGCAAGCGGCCCAGAGATAGAGGGGAATAAGTCCCTGCCGAAGCAGCATCCAGTGACAAAATAGTGAAGTGTACTGTGTAACACACAAGGACATATCTTAAAGCAATAGTCCAAATATAAAGTAGTAGAGCATAAAGTAATACAGCATTGCGCTCAATTGACCAGCACTTACTGGTTGTCCTCAGCCCCAAGGATGTCCGACTAGCCTCCACCCTACTCCACCCAGGTGAGCCCTGCTGCTGGGCCCAAGGGCCTGTCTGGCCCTGTCAGTCAGTTTGTTTTTTGGGTAGCCTGCCACATGCACTTCTCCTGCTTACGGGCTATCTAGAGGCAGGAGGTGGAGTTGCCAGCGCTTGGTTGTGAAATACCTGGAGATTTGGGGGAAGGGGGAATTGGGTGGGGTAGAGACCACCTTCCAAAGCAGCCGTTTTCTCCAGGTGAGATGAACTCTGTCACTTGGGGATCAGTGATAATCTCAGGTGATCTCCTGCTGCCGCCTGGCGGTTGATAATCCTAGCAAGATGATCAGTTGCTGTGTGAACCGGATGCTGGACTTGATGGGCCTTTGGTCCCTTCCAGCATGGGCTCTTCTTAGGTTCTTATGTTCTTAAGAAAGGTCAGGAAGCAGTTTTTCTCCAGGCCAGTTTGGCTGGAGATCCTGGAGGTTTTTTGTCATCCTCTGGGCGTGGAACAGCGGTCACTGGGGTTGTGGAGTGGGGGGAATTTGTGAATTTCCTGCATTGTGCAGGGGGCTGGACTAGATGACCCTAGAGGTCCCTTCCAGCTCTATGATTCTAAGAAGGATGCAAATTGACCCTGGTGCAGCTGGGCTTTGCTACCTTTTCACAGGGATGCCACTCCTGTCTCCCACAACAGATTGCAGATTTGCCATGCTTCTGCACAGAAGCTCTGCGTTCTGCTTACCCTTCCCCAAGCAGCTGTGGTTTTTTTGGCTTCCACACTGAATCATAAACCTAACCAGTGTTAGGTTGTGCAGTTGTTACGCAGTCGTTCCTCTGTGTTGCTCCCCAAATCTGTTTTGGTGCAGTCTTTCACGAAAGATCATATTCAAAGCAGGCCTGAGATGGGAAGCTGCTGACTTCCCCACTCCCTGCTGGAGTGTTTCTTGCCGGCTGTTACTGGTAGCAGGAAATCACTATAGGTATAATGATAAGCCCACTATTGCTTTTTTTTAGGAAGGCAAAAAGCACTCTGGGGGCAAAGGGGTACTGCAGGGAGGGTCCCGGCCCATGTGCAGGTTCCATTGTGAATGGCTCTGCGTTTGCAGTGGCAATGAGAGCATGTAGGGGAGTGGGATGCAATTTATCCCAGAACACGGAACTGCCCTACCAAAAGGCTTGCTGTGTGTGCCTTGAAGGTGTGTTCCTCCAACTCTGAACTGGAGCAGATGCCAACGCATCCTGCATGCATAGTATTCCTGCATTTTTAGACTGATCTTTATACCCTTAAGTGGGGAGGGGGGAAATCGCACCAAAAACTGAATTGCGTTGTAAATCCATCTACTTAGCACAATTCTGCTGGTCATAAAATACAATGAATAGGATAATAGAGCACCAAAGCCCCATGTGTGTCATGACTGAAGAGATAAAGTTTTAAGGCACCTCAGCTTCACTGAATCGTGGCTTTAGGTTCTTGGGGTGCTGGTCCATGACAGTTCTTAGCAGTTCTTGCATTTGTATAGCAAACACATCCCACCTGTAGTTGGAAGCTTCCATTTAATTGCTAGTATAGATTAGGGAAGTAGTGAATCTACCTTAGCTGTTAACCTGTCTTGGTCACTAGGTCACACAACTGCATGTGTTCCTGGGTTGTGCAGCTACATCTGCCTCTTGTCCCCAGTCCATCCTAAGGGCTACAGATGTGCCTGTCCAGATGGCAGTTTCCCCCTTCCTTCTGGAAAATGTGCAGGTAGGCTTGCTTTTACAAACTTGGGGGCTGAAATGGATACATTCTGTGGGAGATGTAGAAATAAGCACATGGAATTCACTGCCACAGGAGGTGGCGGCGGCTACAAGCACGCACAGCTTCAAGAGGGAATTAGATAAGCACAAGAAGTGGGACCCGCGATACTCGCGGGGGGGGAGTATGTCCCACGGCCCATGGCCTTCAAAGCAGGAGGGGGTCCTCACTGAGGAGGAGGAAGCGGCCGCAGGTGAGCCCAGCAGCAACAGCGGCAGGCCCTGCCTGGGTCCCAGCTGCCCGCCTGCCAAGGCTCCCCCGGCTCCCTCACAGCTGCCAGCAGCAAGCTCCACCACAGTTCCAAATGGCAAGTACATTCTCCATGCATGCACGAGAACGCAGTTTCAGTTTTTTTGGAATGTAAGTATCCCCGTATATTTTTTTAAACATGTCAGATTTTTCTGCATACCTAAGTAATGCCTCAAGTGTGCAGGAATTTCTGTTGAGCCTCCATGTGCCCCCAATTTGCGGAAATAAGTATCCATATGCACTGGGGACCCTTGGCTATTAGTATATAGACAAGAGGCGGGACCCGCGATACTTGTGTGGGGGGGGAGTATTCCCCACAGCTCCCGGCCTGCAGAAGGAGCACTCATTAAAAAATAAGTTGCTTCAGGGATCCTCTGGGATTAGGGGCCCTGAAGCTTAAGCATCATTAGTTTCATAGTAGATCTGCCCCTGAGTGTTACGTACCAAGATTCTTGTGAAAAGGTGCAGATGTTAAATTCTCCTTGGCTTCCGATTGTAAAGGAACCTGTCTCTGGAGTAGCATCGGCAGAAGCATGCTACCCTGTCCTGTGTGTGTTTGGTCCCACCAAGTCACTTCTGATCCTATGAAATGATGACCTCCAAAAGGTCCTATCAACAGCCTTACTCAGGTCTATGCAAACCAAGGGCCGTGGCTTCCTTTGTAGAGTCAATCCATCTCACATTGGATCTTCCAGAGCCAGTTTGGTGTAGTGGTTAAGTGCGCGGACTCTAATCTGTTGTGGAGAGGGGAAGGGAAAGGAGCTTGTAAGCTCCTCTGAGACACCTTTGGGTAGTGAAGGGCGGGGTATAAATCCAATCTCTTCTTCTTCTTCTTTTACCTCACAGGGTGTCTGTTGTGGGGAGGGGAAGGGAAAGGAGTTTGTAAGCCCCTCTGAGACTCCTTTGGGTAGTGAAGGGCGGGGTATAAATCCAATCTCTTCTTCTTCTTCTTTTACCTCACAGGGTGTCTGTTGTGGGGAGGGGAAGGGAAAGGAGTTTGTAAGCCGCTCTGAGACTCCTTTGGGTAGTGA
>NW_015164210.1:91270-105413 GCF_001447785.1 Gekko japonicus
CTTTCCCTGCTGCCTTCAACTTTTCCTAGCATTACTGACTCTGTCCTACAGTGTGCCAATCAATACGAACCGACGATGGTCAGCCATTCATTGAAGGATGAGCTCCTTAAACTGATCTTCCATTAGACAGGGTGACACTACTGATGCATCTTATCTTTCCCACAGCACTGGAGGTGTTGTACGCCACTAGTAACAAGGTCTACTTGCTCCGAGTCGGCCTAAAGGAATTGGTGCGGCAGTGTAAACTGGTGCACGCGTGGCCCAATGACGAAGTCTACTTGCAGGACATGGACTGGCGCAGGGGCTTAGTCTATTGGACGGATAGCCGAGGACGGCTGATGCGTTTCTACATAAAGACCGAAACAGACCTAATGATCCCTGTTAGCTCACCAGGTGACCATGCGCTGTACTGGGCTAGGGCTGCTGTATGAGTAAGAAAGCATAATTTTTCACCAGGAACATTTTTGGGCAGAAGATGTTGGCAGGGTAAGCCAACTGGAGGGCCGTGAATGTTGAGGGGGTTCTGCTCTGCTTTGACTTTCAGTGGCTGAAGATTCATCTGACAGCTCTTCAGCCTTGTCCAGGGATGCATTAGGCACTGTTGTGTTAAGTACAGTGCCTCAGCCAGACTGCCCAGGACTAGCCCAGTAACTGGTGCAGTATGGCTCAGGTGCCACAACAAATAATCCCCTATCCACAATCAGCGGTCAGTTGCTTGCCTGGAAATATTTGGTTACATCCTAGGCTTGTTGAAAGGCAACAAAAAAAAGAGAGGCTTGTTGGGCTTTGCTTACAACATCCTAAACATGTTGAATCAAAACCCTAAATAAATTCAGCTGCTTAGAATACGTTGGGGGGGGGATACTTTTCCCTTACTTTTTCAGGCTCATATTGGACCATGTATTATTACTGGAGAGGGTCTGTAGCCCAATATCCAAATGTGTGGCAGATCCCAAGTTCAATCCTTGACCAATCCAGTTAAGAGTGTTTAGTAGCTAGGCAGTCCTTCCCAGCTTGTAATTTCAGAGAGCTGCTGTAAATTGGAAAAGACAGGACTAGGGTAGTAGTGTGATCCTGTGCAGTGTTATTGTACTTTACACCCATTGAAATCAACTTCTGCATAGAATTACACTGTTAACATGTTCTGTTGCTAGGCAACCTCAGCAGTATTGCCAAGCCTTTCAGTCTTGGTTTCTGTCAGTAAAAAGGCAAGGAGAAGACAGGGACCTTTCCAGGGCTGTTTTGGCCTCTGAGGGAAGACTTTTGAGGCCAGACCTGGCAGCAACCACCAGGCGACTTGCTACCATGTGACTTGCTCAACTCACTCAGGATTAGATGTTTGCTGCCATTCCTCATGAGCTACCCCATGAAAGCTAATGTAGTGTAGTGGTTAGAGTTTCAGAAACTTGAGAGACCCAGGTTCAAATCTCCATTCTTCTATGGTGCTCACTGAGTCACCTTGGACCAGTCACAATTCTCAGCCTATCCTACCTCACAGGGTTGTTTTGAGGGTAAAATGGACGGGAAGAGAATGATATAAGCTGCAGGGTATAAATGAAATAAAGTAGCTGAAGTCTGGGGACAGATAAAAGGTAGGTTGGTAGGTGGGAAGGAGATTAGGAAGCAGGGAAAGGGCAAGAACCTATAAGGACTTTCAGGAAAGGGAAAGAGGAAATAGTGGGAGAGGGGAAAATGAGATGTCCTTGTAGGTTCCCTGCTTGTATGTTTCTATTGGTGGTAGCAGCGCTAAAACTTTCTGCAATATGCCTGGAAGCCTAAACTACCTTCTGTTCTGAATGGAAGTGGAGGGAGAAGACTAGAAAGGCTAAAAGTTTACTTGACCACTTGGTGGCAGCAGGCAATAGTGACATACAGTATAAAGTTGTGCAAAGAGTTAGAGGATCACAGGTCCCGACTCTCTGTACTGGACTTAATAAAACTCTAGATCTAGAGGGTCTCACTCCATGAAGTAATGGGAGAAAATTTCCAAAACTGCAAATGAACAACTTCTAGCCCAGTCTTGATAAAAACAAATGAATGTGGATGGTAGCAACATAGAAACACAAGCCAAACTGTTCACCTTAAGGTTTGAAGGAGAAATTGATCTTTAAGCTGACTTTATTTTGCCCTCTCCTAGTCTGCGCAGCAAGTGTTGACGTATCTTCTGGAGACCTGTATTGGCTGAACTGTGACAGAACAGAAATTAAAGTGACTAGATTTGCTGGCATGATGACAGAGACCCTCTATCACACCCAGAACAAAATTTGGCGCCTATTCCTCGATTGTCAGAGGGCATCTCTTTACTGGCTTGAAAGTGGAAAACCTGTTCAGAAGATGGACCTTGATGGTGGCAGTATCAAAGAAGTCTGGAATAACACCTGGACAGAGAACGCCCCAATAGCCTTTGACATCAGCTCGCTCAGCTTTCTCTGGAGTTCCAAAGATATGGGTAATAGTGGAATATCCCCACATATAGCCAGATGCTTGGTCTTAATTGGTATTGTGTAGCTTCCAGGGTAGCTAAACAGTCAATAAAATCAGAATTGGAAGGGGCCACAGAGGCCATGTAGTTGAACCCCCTCCTCAGTGCAGGATCAGCCTAAAGCATCCCTGACAAATGTTTGTCCAGCTGCTGCTTGAAGACTGCCGGTGAGTGAGAACTTGCCATCTCCCTAGGCAGCCAGTTCCACTAGGGGTGGGCATGAACAGAACCATGAAGCAAAATTCATCACAAACTTTGCCCTGTTCGTAGTTTGTGAAGCAAAGTTTGTGATGGGTCTACTATCACAAACTTCCACATCAGTTTGTGGCGGTTTGTGGATAGAGCATAAAGCAGGGGTTTAAAGGGACTTTAAGTCCCTTTAATCTTCTGCTTTCAGTTCCCCAAAAAGCTGCCAAAAAAAGTTGAGCGGCAGGGAGCAGCCTGCTCCCCCCAGCACTCAACTGTTTCGGGCTGTTTTGTGCAGTCCGTTTAAACTTTAAAGGGAGTACACCAGAAAACCCAAAAAAGTTGAGTGGCAAGAAGCAAGCTGCTCCTGCTGCTCAGCTGTTTTTCTGGGCTTTCTGCAAACCCTGTTTGAAGGGACTCTGGTTCATGCCCATCCCTAAATTCCACTGCTGAACTACTATTACTGTAAAATCTTTTTCCCCAATATCCAGCCAATACCTTTCTGCCCATAATTTAAATCAGTTATTGCAAGTCCTATCCTCTGCTGCCAACATAGAATCATAGAGTTGGAAAAGGGGTTTACGACTGTAAAATCTAGACTTCGAGGTAAAATCTAGACTTTGATGGCCAATTCCTAGTTTAGCTTGAAAATGGAAGGAGTTAGAACTTTTATTGTTTTCACTCACCCACCAAGCAAATTTATTCTAAGCTCCAGAGCTAGTTATGTTTATAGAATGGGTGCTAGAATAATGGTATTCTTGTGTAGAACATATTTTACTGGCATTACTCAAAACAACCAATCACAATAGACTACAAACTTCACTCTTACTCTGAAAGTTGCTTTGTAGGCACTTGACATTTGTGAAACAAAACTTTTTTTTGCTTCAAATAATGTCACCGTATTTTGAAAAGCAAAAAAGAGGACATATTTCCTGACTGACTACTTCAAACAAGTGATCACTGTGACAAATATCATTTTAGGTACCCCTACTGTTTAAGCTGTGATAACTGCTACTAACTAGGAATATTCCTAACCTTCCAACTAGGAATATTCCTAACCTTCAAAGAGAGGATATTTTCATCAGTTTTTTAAAAAGAACCCAAAAGACACCAAAAAGAGAGGACATATCCTCTAAAAAGAGGACCTCTGGTAACCCTACTTCAAGTAATGTCCAGACTTGTTCATCTGGTACAGGCCCATAGCCAGGATTTTTTAATACGGAGGGCCTTTAAATAAGTCAGGAGGCACCCCACAGACCCCCCCCCGCACACACACCCCAAGGGAATTCAGGGGGCCTTGGCGAAAAGTCAGGGGGGCGAGCCCCGAGATGCCCCAATGTAGCTATGGGCCTCTGGTAGAAGTTGCCTCTTGTGTCAGATTACTACAGTAATAATGCATTGTTGATGTTTCTACTTTAAAAAAATAGGTGAAAAAACCCACTCAAAAGGTGGAATTATGGCTCAAATCCAAAACGGTTTTCAGAGTGTTTGTTTATAAATGGAGTTTCCACATTGGCAGGTTTGGGGATGGTTTGTCTGTAGTTCACCAGAGCCATATTGACGTATGTATTGCTCATGGCTGCAGTCCTTTTGCTGGTAGCTTAGGCAGGCTTCCAAGTAGACCTACTTAGAATTGAGCTTAACGGAGCTTAACTCCTGGGGGGGGAATCCGTTCTTAGTGTTATACTAAGTGTAGCAGACCAAGTAAAGATTTAGGAGTTCTGTTTTAGTTTTGCAATTACTACTTTTGAGGTACACTAATTTATAAAAGCTATATACAGAAGGCTTGAAATGAAAATATCCCTTAATTGACTTGGCCGTATGTTTATGACCTTAGTTTTGTTTGTTTATGGCCTCAGTTTTATTTATTTTATTATTTATTTACATTATTTATAAGTCCTCCTTTCTCACTTGTGCTCCAGATGGATTACACAGGGTGAGTCAATAAAATCGACGGATAGGGCATTCAATAAACCATGCAGCAACATTAGGATTGTCTGAAAGTCCAGACAAGAAAAGTGAAGCAAAATATAAGCATTAATGTGACACATTTAAATGATGCAGAATTCCATAGCAGGATCCTAGTTTCAACAAGCTGTGCTCAGTAGTATAGACCACAGGTCCCTAATAATTTTTCTAAGAATTGTTCAGTCCGGTGCAAGTCTATTGCCTGCGTAGAAAGGCCCTTTTAATAACTCAGTTTTGCATCATTTGCGCAAAGCTTAGTATGGCTTAGGAGCTGCGGTGGCTCAAGTGGTTAAGACGCTGAACTGCAGACTGTGGAAGGTCAGTAGTTCAGCGGTTCAAGACCCGGGTGCCGCAAGACAGGGTGAGCTCCCGTCTCTAGTTCCAGCTCCTGCCAACCTAGCAGTTCGAAAGCAAGAAATTGCAAGGAGATAAATAGGTACCACTTCGGTGGGAAGGTAACAGCGTTCCGTGCGCCTTGGTGTTTAGTCATGCCGGCCACATGACCACGGAAACGTCTTCGGACAGCGCTGGCTCTTCGGCTTTGAAACGGAGATGAGCACTGCAACCCTAGAGTCGGATTCGACTGGCTTTCGAGCAAGGGAACCTTTACCTTTACCTTTACCTAGTATGGCTTAGTACATCTTTTTTGAAAGCCTTAAGATACCTCTTCTAAAATCTCAAATTGGGTTACAACACCCATTCAAAAAAAAAACTAGAAGAGGAACAGAGTGGGTAAAGCAGTATGAAGCTTAAAAACGGATTGCTATGACGCCACGTATAAATGTAAGGATGAACTTTTTGTCTGCAGTACTTAAGGGGTGGAGTCTCATCAGTCGCAGGGAATATAATCTGCAAGAGAGGTGGACCGGTGGAATAGCAGCTGCTTATGGGCCTTTCCTGGTGTCATTCAACAAAACAGCACTTGTGGTTTGGGATAAAAGATCAATGGAGCCCTCTGCTGTGCAAGTAACTGATATACAAAAAGCCGTAGTTGTCTTTAACACAGACCTGGAAGCTGGTAAGATGAACCTTTGAATCTGTGCAAATATTTATCTCTGTGTGGTAGGCATTTGAGCACCTGTAGTTGACAAATTACTGTTTATTTAGGTTTAATAGCCAATAAGCCATACACCGTAAAATTTTAAGAGTTTAAAAACACAGTAAAGCAAAAATTTGCCACATCTACAGTGCAAGTTTGGCAGAGGCTGCTCAAAAGTAGCCTTAATCATGTTGTGTCAGGAAAAGATGAGTATTTCAGCAGTCATTTTCTAAGGAGTCTTTCTCTTGCTGTTGCATGTTTTGGACAGTAGAAGAAAAATATGAGATGGTGAGTCAAGTTCCGTCAAAGGGCAGTCGCAGTGGCACTTGTTCCGGGGGTATCTTGAGAAAACGGCCCTTCATCTGAGCTGTTGGAAGCGCAGTACAGCGTGCGGAACATGTATGACTGCCTCAGTTTTGTCAACATGCTTAAGTAAAGAGGCGGGTCAAATTTGGTGGAATATTTAATTCCTAAATAAAGTGGCGTAGTGCCTCCCTTTCGAGAGCATTAGCTTATACTAGCCTGAGTTTGTTAGAACTCAGTAGGTTCACCCAGGGTTAGTACCTGGATGGGAGATCACCAGGAGCTTCTATGCAGAGGAAGGCAAAAAAGGCAGACCACCTATGCTCATCTGTGGTGGCACTCTTGAATGGTGGTACTCTGCTTTTATTTGCTATGACTGAGCTGCTTGGCTCTACCAGTGCCTGGAGAAGACTGGACTTTCCCCCCCATAGGGTATCCGAGCCCTGGGAAGCCGCTAGTTACCAGATTCTCACTGTCTCTATGTGTTTGTCATGAAGTTAAGAAATTGCAACATGGTAGAGTGATGGGGGGCTGCTCATAGATGGTTCTGAAATGCCCACATTGATGGGAAGGGTGTCCTGTCAACGGATGCAATGAGTTGGACGGAACCTCTTATGACTAGAGGCACTAAAATGATGGGAGCAAACAGGGCATGATCATCTCACTGTGTCCTGGCTTTTATTTTTGCTGTCAAGCCACAGCCGACTTATAGCAACCCCCGGTGGGGTTTTCAAGGCAAGAGACGTTCAGAGGTGATTTTCCATTGCCTGCTTCTGTGTCACGATCCTGGTATTCCTTGGAGATCTCGCATCCAAATGCTGGCCAGGACATACCATGCTTAGCTTCGGATGAGATCAGGCTAGCCTGGGATATCCAGGCCCCGAATAGTCCCTGACCAACATACTGTTGCTTTGTAACCAGCTGGTTTTTTTCTTTGGTTGTATGGGTGGCTTGGGTATAGGGGGTTTACTTGCCTTCAGCTGCTGTGGATTATTGGGAAAGGCAGGGGATAAATGGGCGGGGTACTTTCCTGGTTTTCCAATCCCATGTGGCTTTTGTCAACATGTATGTGTCATCAAAAGGGGCCCCCTTCATCTCTTTGCCAGTGGAGAAGCTAGCCAGAATACAGTCTGGTAGCTTAACAGGTTAAAAAACCATGAACTGGCACAGTGCTACATAAAGCAAGAGGTCAGAACTCCTATTAACATCCAGATTTTCCTCCTCGCAGCACAAGATGCTGCTGTTCCAGGGTCTACTTGCGCCACTGCATTGGAGACGACAACTGCCACTACCACAACGTCTAGCACCACCACTACCATGGCTAGCACCGCTACTATTACCACTACAGCTCGCACAACAAGTACTACCACCACAGTGGTCCTACCAAGGGCCATCCCAACTACGACCACAACCACCCAGGCTACGACCCCGACTCCTCTGCACTGTCGACGTATTGAGTTTCTCTGCCGGAATGGGAGAGAGTGTATCCTGCACGAGTACGTCTGTGATGGAGAGAATGACTGCGCAGATGGGTCTGACGAAGAGAACTGTTCCCAGTTCTGTAGCGACCAAGGTACCAAGTCCCAGCCTGATGTCCTTCACTGCCTCTGGCCAGATGAAGTTAGTCATTTAGTTCAGAGGAAGGGATTCCCTGGCCAGGTTCCGTCATGCCTGGCCCTGTGTGGTGTACTTGAGCCAAGGAGGACCTCTTGCCCCAGCGAAACAGGGAACCTGGCTCGGCTGCTAACCTGAGGGTCAAGGCCAGGGCTCTTCAGAGGGGCGTGTGCAGAGCTGACTAAACGCTTCTGCTAAAACAGGGCGACTTCATTTTGTAAAAGGGTCTCACTCATATTGAAAGAAGGGTGGGAGTTAAAGCTAACCGTGAAGCATTCAGACGTCAGCACTTGATCACAATCATGAAAGGCTCTTATACTGGGGCAAGATCTGTGGGGGAGATAACAGGTCCGGAGCAATGTTCCCTCTAAGCGGTGGAGTCTTGTGAGCAAAAATTGTACTTTGTGAGCTACTGGCATTAAAGTTGTGAGCAGGTGATTTGGCTACTGCATAAATTAGTTTGCTCTGGAGCCCTCCTTCCTGAGCGAAGACAAAAATGTATGAGCCAGAGGCTAAAAAACTGTGAGCTAGCTCACACCAACTCAGCTTAGAGGGAACACTGGTCCGGAGGGGTTGCTTTTCACTGAAGCAAGCTGCCTGCCAGACTAAAACAACAATGCTGTCCTAATTGAAAACAGATATTCTATTTAGATTTGCCCAATAAATACCGTAATAACTTGGTTTTGAGTAAATACCTGGCACAAGATAGAAGACTCTCAAAACCTATAGTCTTGAAGTCTGCTCCAGAAAATCTTCTAATGCAATACATTTGCATTTTGTAATGGAAGGATTCAAACAATTGCTCAAAGTATAAGTCAGTATGGGTGCTGAACTCCTGTGGCAAAAGTTTTGTCATTCCTGTTTCGTTCCTCCCCCCCCCTTACCAGCGCCACTTTATACTCCATGCATTGTCCTGCAAGAGCTACATGCAGCATCAACGTGATGCTAGTTCTCCCCTTTTAGCTATCAGCTCAGTAGTTAGATCAAGATGAGTAGTTGTGTTAGTCTTTCTGTAGCAGTAGAAAAAAAGCAAGAGTCCAGGAGCACCTTAAAGACTAATAAAATTTGTGGTAGGGTAGGGTATGAGCTGAAGAAGTGAGCAGTGATAAAAACTCATACCCTACCACAAATTTTGTTAGTCTTCAAGGTGCTCCTGGACGCTTGCTCTTTATTACAGCTCAGTACTTACTCTCCTATCTTTGTTTTTACCTGGGAAGCCTTAATGTACAAAAACTTGGTCTCTTAAAGAAATGTTTGAGTGCGAGAGCGGCAACAAATGCATCGAAGAGCGATACCGCTGCGACGGCTTTCCACACTGTCCGGATGGCTCCGATGAGTCCAGCTGTTGGGTGCCGACAGCGGAGTGTGCCCTGCGTTGTGACAGTGGCTCGCATTGTGTGCCTGAGAGCTGGCTGTGTGATGGGACCGCAGACTGCGTTGACGAAACTGATGAAAAGAGCTGCGGTAAGGAGGCATCAGGGCATTTGCATCTAACTGGCATGAGGGGGTCCGTAAATGGGAACATGTGGTCTGTAGCTCATTGTAATGCCCGCTATCCAGACCCCTGGCGGTGCTCTTCACTTCACCCACTTTAGGGCTACACGGTATTACTTAGGAGAAGGGCCACGACACTGCAGCCTGCCTCCTACTTCTGCCTTCTCCTCCTGCCCAGCTTCCTCTCATTTCCCATTCCTCCCTTTTTATAGCTCCACCGTCACGCCAGCCCCTTGAGACTAAGCTCTGCCTTCTGCTCCTCTGTTCTCTGCCCTGCCCAAAAACCCCTGGGCCCAGAGAGACATTGTTCTCCCCACCCAGGCTTTTGCTCACTGCCTCCACACCCTGGGCGAATTCTGCATTGGCTTTTCCCACATTAGAACAGAAATTCCCCTCTGCATTGCATGCCGCTTTCGCTTTCTTTGATCATCGGGCTTTATGGTACCTTCTGCATAGATGTATGGCCGTTCGGGGGTGACTTTGCATTGCCCCGAGATAGTCGAATGTGGTTTTGAGCTGCACTTCTTTTCTCCCAGTTGAGAAAATGTGGAGCGAATGCCAGATGCAGAATTGCCCCCTGTGAGCTTCCCTGGGCCAGACCGCTGCAGCTGCCCTGTTGCTGAGGCTACTGCACCTTTCTGCCCTTGATTCCTCCCTGCTCCAGGAGATAAAAATAGGGCCAAGGCCGATGGTGCAAAAAATATATACTTTATTGCTCAAGTTAAATTTCCAAAAATTCCCTCCGTGTTTCACCAGTAGGCTTTGTCAAAGGGATCTTTTCATTTTACTGAAATGCATGGGGAGTATTCAAACAATAAAATATATTTTTACCTGATTTTGCACCATTGGCCTCGGCCCCATTTTGTCTCCTGTGACTGGTACAGTCTTTATTTTTCTTGTCCACCCTGCTTCACCCAGGTGAGTCTTGATGCTGGTCCCAAGGGTAGCTTGCCACATTCATATAGAAGGCTTTTGGCCATCTTTACAAATGGTAGCTAGAGCAAAGCTAGAGCAAACTGCAGCCTTCCTTTAATGATTCATGTGTGTCCTGATGGGGCTGGCTCCCTATCCTGACTTGAGTTAACAGTCTTCCTTGTTGCTGCGAGAGCAAATAACTCCAGTGAAAGCAAATAAGGAAAACTAAATCTAACAGAGCGAACTCTTAGCAGCCTGAAGAGCCCAGGCTAGCCCAAATTTGGGAGCAAAGCAGGGTCAACCATGGTTAGTACTTGGATGGGAGGTCACCAGGGAAGAGGGGGGGGTAGCTATGCCGAGGAAAGCAATGGCAAACTACCTCCGCTTATCTCCTGCCTTGCAAACTCCTTGAGGGGCTGCTATGAGTTGGTTGTTGTGACTTGACAACACTTAATGGTAGTGAATTCTTAAAGAGCACCGAAGCTGGTTAAATGTTGATTGCAGCTGGCAAAAGAAAATAGGTTCATCGTTTTGTCAGTGTTTTCTAACATAGGAAAGTTCATGATCTCAGAGTGATAAACCCCATGGCGGGTCATACAGACCCCAGAGAACTCCTGCATAGTTCATACCCCATACTTCTAATAACTTAATCTTCTATCTTGTCTGCCTTTGTCTAATCACACATGTTGATCTGGTATTTGGGGTCAAAGACCTCCAATAAAGTCTACTCGGTTTTCAGGAAGTAATAGAGGGCTAAATGTTGAGGAATTTCACATTACTCTTTTTAACCCATTTTGAAGCTGTTTTTGATCCATCGTGGAGTAAACAGGTATAGGGCTGCCATTTCACACATGGCTTTCCCCTTCTGGTAAAGAGCTGGATCTGAAGCGGTTTGCCATTTCAGACTGCACTGCTTTTTCGATGCCATTTTTTGCCTGCGTGGGTGATCTCCGGCTTTTTTTAAAAAAACGTTCACTTTAGAGTGCTATAGCGCTATAACACAACACTCCAGGCAATCCAATGGGGTTGATATAATGCTGTTGCGTTATATCGTTATACCGTTATAGCGCTATAACGCTCTAAAACGAACATCAACAAAAAAAAGCCAGAGATTGCCCGTGTGGGCGAGAAACAGCGGGAAAAAGTGCATCGGAACCGGGAGAGGAAACTGAAGACTACTTGGAAGCGGTTGACAGGTAAAACGTTTCAGCCCCGTTTCCTAAATGGGACAGAAGCGTTTGTGTGTGAAATTACAAATATATTCCGGTAGGGAACTGGTTCTAAAACGGTTCTGTCTGAAATGACAGACCAGAAACCGTTTGGGAACCATTCCTCTTCCGGATTATATCGTCTGTCTGAAATTCCTCGTTGTGTTTGCTTTCAGTTTGGGAGAGGTGCACTGAACTGCAGTTCCAGTGTGGAAATGGCCAATGCATTTCTTCCGCCTTCCGCTGTGATGGAGACTATGACTGCAAGGACCGCTCGGATGAAGAAGGCTGCATCGTTCCCAGTAGCCAGCGGTGCCGTCCAGAGGAACTCAGGTGCCCTAAAAGCATGGAGTGCATCCTAAAGGACTGGAAGTGTGATGGTGACGTGGACTGCAGAGATGGATTTGATGAGCAGGTATCACTAGTGCAGTTAGTCAGAGTGTTAGAAGCACACTGGGTGACCTTGGGCCAGTCACGCACTCATGTAGCCGTTTTGCTTTCCCTAAATCACCTGCCGGTTCTGAGCTACAGCAGCGCGGCATGCGGGAGCCATGAACCACTGATGGAACCATCTGAAGAACTGAGCAATGACTCACAAAAGCTCATCCCCTGCCTCAAATTTTGTTAGTCTTTAAGGTGCTATTGGACTCTTACTCTTTTCTACTACATGAGCATGAGTTCTTCAAAAAGGCCAGGAGTTGGTCTGCCCCTACTCTGTTACTTTACCCAGAAAGGGCAAGTTAGAGACAGGGTGATAGTAGGACATACTCTTTTTCTGTAGCAGTGGTTTTCCAGCGTCAGAACACACGCCTCCTCACTGAGACTCAAGGCAGATTTTGTAGTATAAAACAGTGCAGTCAAAATAGCATGAGACATCTAGTAAGCAATGCCATCAGGACTACAACGATAGAACTAGAAACTAAGGAAAACAGTGCAGTGAAGTATCAGGCATGATAATGTCAAACAACGCGGAATGTGGAATTGCAGACCTGGAAAACAATGTAGTAAAAGCAAGACAGCAGATACAACAAACAGGTTATACGTACCATAAAACAGGTATGCGTACCATAAAACAGTGACCTTTTCTCACCAAGCCTAAGGGTTGGGGGTAGGCCTTCGCAATGTTTCCTCAGCAGTGCTTCCTGTCGGCAGAAAAAGATATATATGTCATGCAGGTACACTGTTGAGGGAATCAGGCTTATCTTGAAGCTCCGCTGAACGTAGCATCTCATGGCACTGAGTCTGGAGATGTGACGCTGTAGAACTTAATGCAGCATTGGGGGGAAGCGTTGCTTTGGATTTATGAAGAATATGCTGGCATTTAGGAAGCTTCTATGCCATTCCTCCAGAGAACCTGCTGAAGACAGTTTACAAGGACATGCACTGCTCTGTTTCCAGTATCCAGGGGTCTAGTCAGAAAACTTTGGTTGGTGGGGCGTGGGGAAGTTTGGGGGGCACCCCGGTTGCTCCTGTTGCAGCAATAGAAGCAGCAGCTCCAGCTCCACTGTGACCTCTAGTCCTTCGCTAGTCCTTTCGTTTGGAGGGACTCTATTCCGGGCAGCTTTTTTGTGTAAGCTAGGGAGGAGGAATCTCTGACTCACTCTCTCTCTCTCTCTCTTGCATTTTACAATTTTATTTTATTTGCATTTTTTTAAAAAACTGATTTATTTTTTGATCGGGAAAAGAGAAAATGAGACTGAAGCTTCCCTGACTGTGCCCGGGGTCATTTTGGAAACACCATGCACATCTTACATTAAAAAAAACAACATTTCTTTGAATCTGTCCAAGGGGGTGGCACTCGTCTGTGTGGGGGCACTGCCCTCCCAATGCCCCTGTGGCTACGGGCCTGCCAGTAACAGGTCGTGTACTCCATTCAGGGTTATAGCAATGACTATATACAATTTCGGCTGGGTGGCTGCGTTCCTCTGCAGTAGAACAGCAAGCTTCACGTATAGTAGGACCTTAAAGACCAACAAGATTTCTACGGTATCAGCTTTCGAGAGTCAATATTGTTGGCCTGTAACAGGTCCCCAACCTTTTTGGGCCTGTGAGCACATCTGGAATTCTGACATGGTATGGTGGGCACAGCAACAAAATGGTTGCCACAGCTTAACTTCAGGAACACAATGTAGATGCCAAAGCAGCATTTAAAAAAACATCGGCACAGTCAAGTCAAAAGCCTTGCTAGACAAAAGTGCTCCGTGGCCCCGTCTGCTGTCTAAAAACACTTGGTGGGTGCCCGAAAAGGTTTCAATGAGCACCATGTTGGGAATCCCGGTTCTATAAGGTGCTTATGGACTCAAGTCTTGCTCTCTCTATGATTTTGCTGCCTTGCATAATTTACTTTGCTTGATGTACTAAGGTGTACTAAGCAATGTTCCCTCTAAGCTGTGGAGTCTTGTGAGCAAAAAATCCCACTTTGTGAGCTACTGGCATTAAAGTCATGAGTGGTGATTTGGCTACTGCATAAATTAGTTTGCTCTGGAGCCATCCTTCCTGAGCTAAGACAAAAATGTGTGAGCTGGAGGTGAAAAAACTGTGAGCTAGCTCACACTGACTCAGCTTAGAGGGAACACTGGTACTAAGGTCTCTTGACTACTTCAGCTTGACTTTTTGAGACGGAGCACCCTGCCTGCATTCTCAAAGCGTTCCTGTCCAGTCATAAGTGCAAGGGACTTGTTTAAATGAAAGCTAAGATTGCCAAGGTGCTGCTGTAGGGCCTCCTTTGTAGCCAGAATAGCGACCTCTCACTTCCTTTTTCGCTGCACTCTTCGAACACAAATCTGTCTTCTGTTGAATGCTGTTTCCTTGCAGGACTGTGAATCCGAAGGAAAGAACTGTTCCAGCAAGCAGTGGCGATGTGGCAGCGGGCAATGCATCCCTGACCTTTGGTTGTGTGATGGGGAAAAAGACTGCAAAGATGGGAGTGATGAG
>NW_015164210.1:105463-134428 GCF_001447785.1 Gekko japonicus
GCAGGCACCCAGTGATGGCTTCTGAGCTGTAGCTGGGTCAGCTGCTTCAACCATAAAGGGGGGAACTTCTTGGAATCCAAACATGTGAAAAGCCTGTAATGGAGGAAATTTTAAAAAGGCAAATGCCCTCAAAGTGAACACTGGAGGCTACAGCAGAGGTTTACAGAATTATGCATGGAATAGAGATGGTAGAGAAAGAAGAACTTTTCTCCCTTTCTCACATTGAGTGGTCACTCAATGAAATGAATGAACCATAGGCTTAGAACGGATAAAAGGATGTGCTTCTTCACCCGAAGAGTCATTAACACATGGCATTCACTGCCACAGGAAGTGTTGGCGGCTACAAGCATAGACAGCTTCAAGGGGGGGGGATTGGGTAACCATACGTGGCAGAGGTCCATGAGTGGCTGTTGGCCACAAGGTATAGATGGAACACTCCGTCTGGGGCAGTGATGCTGTGTACTCTTGGTGCTTGGGGGACAATAGTGGGAGGGCTTCTGGAGTTCTGGCCTCTCTGGTGATCCTGATAGCATCTGGGTTTTGGCCACTGTGTGATGGAGAGTGTTGGACTGAATGGCCTAATCCAACATGGCTTCTCTTATTCCTGCAGGCTTATAGCCTGAGCTGGTAAACCCATCTTTTAACTACATCATCATTGATTGCCTCAGACTTGCCTGCTGCCCACTGACCATCAGAAACTCTGGAGAAGAGTTTTCTTTTATTTGGTGTAGTGGTTAAGTGCGCGGACTCTAATCTGGGAGAACCGGGTTTGATTCCCCACTACTCCACTTGCACCTGCTGGATGACCTTGGGCAAGCCATAGTTCTGGCACAGGTGTTCTTGAAAAAGAGCAGTTTCTGTCAAGAGCTCTCTTAGCCCCACCTGCCTAACCGGGTGTCTGTTGTGGGGAGGGGAAGGGAAAGGAGTTTGTAAGCCGCTCTGAGACTCCTCTGGGTAGTGAAGGGCGGGGTATAAATCCAATCTCGTCCTCTTCTTCTTTTGCTTCATTTATAGCTAGGGTTGCCAGCTCCAGATTCAGAAATACTTGGAGATTTGAGGGTGGAGTCTCAGAGGAGAGGGACCTCAGTAGGGTATGATGCCATGCAGCCCACCTTCCTAAATTATCTATCTATATAGTCTGGAGATAAGTTGTAATTGCAACCTGGAGGTTGGCAACCTTATGCTTTCCTCACGGAGAGTCAAGGCGGATTACAAAACATAAACAAATGAAGGAGGATTACGAAATAGAAACGCAATTCAGACAGCACAAGGCATGTAGTAGGGCTAGGAGTAAGGAACTGAAAAACAATACGTATCTACAAGAAGCTAGTCGAAGGCATAGCCAACGATAATGCAGAAAGTGGGTTATAAAAGGCGGAAGACAATACAAAGAAAAAAGAAACAATAAACATTGCCGTAGACTACAATCCTGTTGCCTTAGAAAAGTAACCTCCTGAACTCTTCGTTTTACTGCAGTTCAAATCCCTCTATAAGAATGTTCTCCTAACACTTTTGCTCTGTGCATTCTTCGAAATAAAGTATGGGGGACTATTGCTCATCCAGAAACATCCCTGCAACCGTGCCGATCCAAATCTGGGTCTTTAAATGCAAGTCTGCCTCAGTGTGGTAAGATATTACACCAGAAAAAAGTTCTTCACAAGCTTATAAGTTCTTTTCTGACATCCAATTTACTAGGAGCAATTCAAACGCCATCAACACCACAACGGACCATGCATATCACGTCCCGTTTCGTATATAAACTTTATCAAAGCGGATAGCGTTGAAATTCCTATATAATTTTAATCCATTTGGCAAATACTCTAGTGGATTTGATGAATGTTACTATGAGATATGACTAGAGTGTTTGCCAAATGGATTAAAATTATATAGGAATTTCAACGCTACCCACTTTGATAAAGTTTATATACGAAACGAGACGCGATATGCATGGTCCGTTGTGGTGTTGATGGCGTTTGAATTGCTCCTAGTAAACTGGATATCGGAAAAGAACTTATAAGTTTGTGAAGAACTTTTTTCTGGCATAATACATCACGGTTGTTTTGCTTCCTTTCAACTTCCATCCCGCGATCTCTCTCTTTGGTTTGCATCAGTGTGGTAACAGGCAGAGTTCAGATGTGAAGAATTGGGAGGGGCATGCCAAATCTTTCCTGCACAAAAGATCTTCTTGTTGAACGTCTCCTTCCACCCCAGGTGGGCCCAGGGCGTGCAAAGCTTACGAATTCCAGTGTGGCACAACCTGTATCAATTACACTCACGTCTGCAACGGCATCCAAGAATGTGTGGACGGATTGGATGAAGGTAGAATGTGTGTCGTGCCGTGTCAAAGATCTTGTGCCCAGATTTGTTACAGGACACCTGCTGGACCTGTAAGTTTAACTGTGTTGAATATTTAGGAGCTGTTTCTTTTCTTGTAAAAATAATGTAAACTCTGTTATTTGTTTCATGTATGCTTCAGAAGAAACTTTTCAACCTCTCCACATTCGGATTCAGGAAGCAATTTTTCTCCAGGCCAGTTTGGCTGGAGATCCTGGAGGGTTTTTGTCATCCTCTGGGCATGGAACAGCAGTCACTGGGTGTGTGTGGAGGAGGAGGTATCTGTGAATTTCCTGCATTGTGCAGGGGGTTGGACTAGATGACCCTGGAGGTCCCTTCCAACTCTATGGTTCTATTTAGTACATTAGTCCTAATATAAACAATTACTTGGGTCCTTTGTTATGTGACTGTCTTAGAAAAGCTTTTCTGTACAAGCCACAAACACCAATTATTTTTTTAAAGCGTATCTAAAATACCTTGTTAAATTGGAAGTGTGGACCATAATGGGGCAGGTGAGTGACCATCCACTGAAAGAAGGGTTTTATCTTAAGAGCTTTCGCTCTTTCACCTGCTTGGGATGAACAGACGTAGAAGGAAGGCAGGACTTCTTCGTATTTCCGTCGCACAGAAGATACCTAGACCTGGATAGCCCAGGCTGGCCTGATGAGAAAGACGGGGGGGGGGGGGGGAGGGAACCCGAAAATCAAGTCAGGAACCAGAAGGTTGAGCAATTAGAAAATAAAGGTCAGGTATTAAGGACATTTTATGCCTTGCTTTCTGGTTTGCGCATGGACACACACTGGGGATCTAACTATGGCCCAGGGCAGAATGGGTAGTCCTTTGTTACCACCTCTGATGAGTGAGGGCTCCTCAGTCTATGCAGAATTGATTTATATCCGTTATTTGGACCTTCACTTTTTTTAGCGACTCCTAATGCAACCTGCCTGGCCTGAAAAATGATAATAGTTTTGTGTGTGTGTTAGTAACCATTATTGTGATTCACTGTTATTGGATGTGCAACTTCATCTTGTTGCTGTATGCTATAATCTGAGTTTATAAGGGTACCCTGTAGATGCTGTTTTTAATCTGTGCGCTGTGTAATAAATAGTTGTATTCTATTTTATCTCCAAGTTGCTCAACCTTCTGGCTCCTGACCAGCCTAGCCTGATCTCAGCAGATCTTGGAAGCTAAGCAGAGTCAGCCCTGGTGGGTACTTGGATGGGAGACCACCAAGGAAGTCCAGGGTTGCTATGCAGAGACAGGCAGTGGCAAAGCTACCTCTGTTCATCTCTTGCCTTGAAAACCTTACAGGTCCACCAGAAGTCGGTTGTGACTTGGTGGCACTTTAGGCACACAGTACAGAAGATGGCACATTGTCATGCTAAAAGCTGCAGCAGCAGGAAGTCCCCTGTTGGAGGCACAAGTGTCCCAGATCTTAGGTTCCTTCGGGCCCGTAGCTACGGTGGAGCGTCTTGGGGCCCAGCCCCCCTGACTTCCCAGCCAGCCCAGGCTCCCCGAATCTCTGGGCTGCCAAGAGAACTCCCTGCTGCCACCCCTTCCCCAAGTGTGCGTCTTCCAGCCAGAGCTGGAATGGCTTCAGCCTCAACAAGAACAGCGGCCCGATGAACGGCTTCCCTTGCTCTGTCTGCCACATGGGTGATACGGCTCCCCTTCCCCGAGTGGTACCCAGAACTTCGGCTTGCCTCTTCCTCCTTGCCCCATGCTGGACTTGAAGAACCACCCTGGGACTGGAAGTCCCAGGTTCAATCCCCAGCACTTCCTGGGAACTGTAGTTGTGTAAGGGGAGGCTAGGGCTTTGGAATATGGCATGCTCCGCACCCTTATCAAACTACAAATCCCAAGATTCTTGAAGAAGAAAGGGTTCAGAAGGGCTGTGGCTCACTGGAAGAGCCTCTGCTAAGCACGCCCTTCCCTCCAGCCCACTTTCCCAGCAGCAGACATCCATCTCAGTGTGCAAGAGCTTCAAGGAAGGGCAGGAGCGGGGCTGCTCATTTGGGGTGTGTGTGTGGGGCCCCTGACTTATTTAAAGGCCCCCTGACTTATTTAAAGGCCCCCTGAATTAAAGAATCCTGGCTTACGGAATCCTTAACTTTTTATCTCTGTGCCTACGGCTCTGCTTAGATTCTTCAGATTGATGAAACTTAGTGTATTGTTGTTGCTACCTTTCCTAGCACAGTGATGCTGTTGAGAACGAAGGTTCAAGCATCTTACTACAGCTGAGGAGTGAGACTTCCGCTAGAGCTTCAGTGGACGGTAGTAAAACCTGAAGCTTTCAACATGCGTTCTTGCTTTCAGAAATGTGCTTGCAACGAGGGGTTCCGGCTGAGCAGCGACGGACACTCTTGCAGAGATATCAACGAATGCAAAGATCCGAGATACGAGGAGAAGTGCAGCCAGACGTGTATCAATAACAATGGTGCCTACAGTTGCACTTGCCATCCTGGATACTTGCTGGAACCAGATGGCCAGACGTGCAAAGCAGGCGGTAAGGAGTCTCAGCAGCGCAGCTTGGCTCCTCTGCTGTGGTTTAAGAATATAGACCAAGGTCATTTGGAATCAGCAAGGTGGAACAAAATGCTTCACTGTTCCTGGCTCCAGTTGCTGATTAGCTTGAGTTGCATGCCTCCGCGGGTTCCTGGGAAGGAAGTCCTAGAAAATGCAAGAACCTGCTGCAGAGCCTCTACTTTGCTAGCTTGAATGCTGCATGAACTGGTAGCAAGAGGTTGCATCGAGCAGCCTGAGAGCTGTTAACTGGCCTGTGATTTCTGCCCTGCACCTCTGGAGCTGTCTACCCTAAAAGCATCATTTACTACTAGAGTTCCAAGTGCTGACAAATGGAAGGGTGTGTTTATTGAGGAACCCTATGAACAATTTGGGCATAAGTGACACAGAGAACAGAGACATGGTTATCTCTTGAATCTGTATTATGGTAAGGCTTGTCTACAAATAGTTACCAACCTCAAGGTGAGCCCTGGAGTTCTGGAATTACAGCTGATCTCCACCCAGCAGAGATGAGTTCCCTTGGAGGAAATGGTACCTTCATAGGGTGGAGTTTGACATCACATCCCTGCTGAGCGCTCCCCCTATGCCACCTCTCCAGGCACCAACCCCGAGCTAAAATTGGCAGTGCTACCTACAAAGTGCTAAAGTCTGGATATAACTCTAAATGTATGTTGGAATAGGCAATGTCTGGTGTACAAAGAAGAGAAGGAGGAGACCCTGTAGGGGGCAGCAAGAAGACGATTAGGGAGGTCAGCGAGGTCAGCGCCGTCTCTCTTGTTAAGTGTCACTCTGCAGGGGGCAGCAAGAAGACGATTAGAGAGGGCAACGAGGGCAGCACCATCTCTCTTGTTAAGTTTCATTACCTGTCAGTCTCCAGACTGCTACTCTCAGGGCGATTTCCCCCTTCTTCTCAGAAGTGCCAAGCTCAGTCTTACCCTCTGTCAGCTAGAGATGTAGTTAGGAACCTGTCTCTGCCTCTCCTCTTTCCTATCAAATATACTTAACCTTTATCTACTCTTTAATCAGGTTGTGCACTGTTGCTGTGTTAATTACTCTGCCAACAGTGCAGAAATACAAAATGCATTTGGATAGGGAAGTAAGCTATTTCTCGGTCTTGCAACTTGCTTAAGTATGAAGACCGGAGAACATTTACTGTAATCTGGAGGTAGAGATCAGATGAAGCCTGCTCAGAAGGTGGTTTATGGGTACATGGTGGTATTAAGTCAGTGAGTGGAAAGGAGCAAAGACTCTCAGTACAAACTCGACCTCTCTTTTGTTTGTGCCGTAGGCTCTGAACCAGTGCTGCTAGTTGCAGTCCAGTTTGACCTGATCCTCTATGGACTGAGGAGCACGGAGGAGGATATTATCTTGACTATTGAGAAAGACTTGGTCATTTTTTCCGTTGACTACGACTTGGTGGACCAGAAAGTATTCTGGGTGGATCTTAATGCAGAAAGTATTAAATGGATGAACACACAAACCAAGGAAAAGGGGAGTTTAGTAAAAGGTGGGTCTCTTTGTTTAAAAAAAACTTCAGACATTACTAAGAACAGCATGCCTGACTGAAGTTTTGATAAAGTCTGTCAAATCCATCTAGATATGAACTTAATCTGACTCAAAATTGCTGCTCAAAGTTTCCTAGTCTAGGCTGAAAGCACTGAAATGCAACAGACCATGTGAATTACTATCATTATTATTATTATTATTGGCCACAGAACCTCTGTCTTAGAAGGATTCAGTCTCAGCCAGCTCTGTTTCAACCATCCCACTACAGCCTCCAGCCCCTCAGCCAGATTTGCCGGGGCAGTATCGGGCTGGCCGCCCATCAACGAATAAAGCTGAGTGACATCAGCATGGATGTCCCAGCCTGGAACTCCACACCGGTTGGGCAAGGGGGGGATGCCTGTAGATGTCAAATAACATCAGGGGTAGGATTGCCCCCTGGGGAACCCCACATACTAAGGGGTACATAGGTGACACTCTCTCTTCCAGCGCGATCCTCTGTCCCCGACCTTGGAGGAATGAGGTAAGCCACTGTAAGGCTACCCCACAGGTTCCACGGCAAGGCGGTGGGTCAACCGTGTCGAAACACTGCTGTAAGATCTAGTAATAGCAGCGCTGACCTGCCTTGATCCAGCTGCCAGTGGAGCTCATCTGGGAGGGTGACCAATGCTCCATCTAGATATGAACTTAATCTGACTCGAAATTGCTGCTCTAGGCTGAAAGCACTGAAATGCAACGGGCCACGTGAATTACTATCATTATTATTGTTATTATTGGCCACAGAACCTCTGTCTTAGAAGGATTCAGTCTCAGCCAGCTCTGTTTCAACCATCCCACTACAGCCTCCAGCCCCTCAGCCAGATTTGCCGGGGCAGTATCGGGCTGGCCGCCCATCAACGAATAAAGCTGAGTGACATCAGCATACTGGTGATATCCCAGCCTGGAACTCCACACCGGTTGGGCAAGGGGGGGATGCCTGTAGATGTCAAATAACATCAGGGGTAGGATTGCCCCCTGGGGAACCCCACATACTAAGGGGTACATAGGTGACACTCTCTCTTCCAGCGCGATCCTCTGTCCCCGACCTTGGAGGAATGAGGTAAGCCACTGTAAGGCTACCCCACAGGTTCCACGGCAAGGCGGTGGGTCAACCGTGTCGAAACACTGCTGTAAGATCTAGTAATAGCAGCGCTGACCTGCCTTGATCCAGCTGCCAGTGGAGCTCATCTGGGAGGGTGACCAATGCCATCTCCATCCCATGGCCAAGGGCGTAAGGTGGACTGGAATGGGTCCAAGGCCGATGTTTCTTCCGGGAAATCCTGGAGCTGCTCTGCAACCACGCTCTCAATGACCTTACCCAGAAATGAAATATGCTGTAATTGGAAGGATCCAAAGGATCCAGAGTTGGCTTTTTCAGGAGCGGCACGACCACAGCCTCCTTCAATCCCTCTGGATAGACCCCTGAATCCAGGGACAGGTTGATGATGTCTACCGGGGACCCCGTATCCCCTCACCACCGGTTTCCACTAGCCATGAAGGGCACAGGTCCAGGAGGCCCTCTTAGAAGATGGTTGAGAAGATAGAGTAAGAACAGCACATCAATCTAGGAAAGGCTATTGAAATAAAATGCTCTTCTATAAGCCAGACATGCTTCCTCTAATACCTTAAGACTAGGAGGCAGCAAGCAAAGTTTCGAGATGGGCATTAACATGTTGAACTTGTTTTGCTATTGAGGTGTTTTTTCCTGAGAGGTGTTCAGGCTGAGTATCTGTTGCTGTAAGAAGGTTCCCACTGTGTAGTTTTTGCTTTTTTTTAATGTAAAAGTGTGCTGTGGTTGGTGTCTAGATCTCTACCAGTCAAATCCTATTGCACTGTATTTTAGATGTCCCACTCTGTTGATTGTGCTGATTGATTTTACGTAATCTGCCTTGAGTCCCCATGAGAAAATGCATAAACCCTTGGAATTCCATTCTTGTTTCAGGAATACTGTCTGATTGTATAGCCGTAGACTGGATAGGAAGAAATCTGTACTGGACTGATGGGACGGCAGGACAGATCTTGGCTACGCAGCTGAATGGTACTGGGAGAGAAAAGCCCGGATACACGGTGGTCCTTGATGAAGACCTGGATCAGCCTCGGTCACTGGCTCTGCATCCACTGGATGGGTAAGGTTTTGAGGCCGTGACCTTTGGCTTGTAAAACATCTGACCTTGTGGCTTGGAATAGCTCGTGAGAATCTAATGTGTTCTCCAAAGCTATACATGTCTTCCTAGTTTCCTTCCAAAAAGATGCAGATGGAAGGCAACATTTTAAGAATTTTGCAGCTGCTCTGTGGCAGATTGGGTGAATGTGTAAGTTTATAGCCATCGTCTCTATGGAAGCAAATGGTTTTTGTTCTCTAGAATTCAGTGCAATGCAGTTTCTCTAAAAGGTGGGCCCAGGCTCAAGCCTGCATGGAAGACATACCTCTAATCAAGGGGTGGTAGGGGCAGGGTTGGCTTGCTTTGCATGCAGAAAGGCCTAAATTTAGTCTCCGGTGTTTCCTATTAAAAACCTTGGGTAGTAGGTAAGAGTTGCCATTCCCCAGTCAGGGGTGGAGGATTGCCTGGTTTTTTTGGCTCCTGCCTGCCACCGGCCATCAGGGGGAAATCCCCCCCCCCAAAGCAACGTCACTGGAAATAAACACAACATGCCTATATCACCTAGAAGTGAAGTAGGCACGGGGAGGAGGGATACTCTGGGTTTTGGGCAAAACTCTGTGGTTTGAGGCTGATTTAACCATAATGTTTTGCCCAAAACCCAGAGTGGTTCTCCCCCAACGTCACCAACATGCCTACGTCACTTCTGGCTGATGTACACACGTTGCATGATGTCACTTCCTGCTTCCGGAATGTCCTCCCCATCCCTCCGCCAGCATTTCCGATGGACCTGGCAACCCTAGTAGTAGGCGATGTGAAAGACCTCTGCCTGAGACTCTGGAGAGCTTCTGCTTGTCAGAGTAGGCAATATGAATCTTGATAGATCAATGGTCTGAATGGGTATAAGAGAATTCCATATCCACACTTGAATGCCAGGAAACTCCAAGTGATGTAGAGAATGTTTCTTGCACTGACTTATTGGTGAATGCAAAACCCTGGCTACAGCTTAGGTCAAACCCAACACGCGATGTTGTTGGGGCACATGGGCCAGCTTGAGTAACTTGGATCAGCTCCACCTTCTGTAAGTGGCTAAGAGCAGGTCTGCTTGCAATATGGATGGACTTAGGACCAGACTACACAATACACCCAACAGATGCTGAATCACAGGTGCATAACTGGACTCAATCAGATGTACATTAGAGGAACTCATCTTTCGAAACTACTCATTTGCTTGGCCCTGCAAGGGAGCACTGTGGGTGTGTGTGGGGTGGAACTTGCAGTTTCCCTCCTGGCCCACTTTCACCAGTGGCTTGTAGCCTTTTTCTCTGCTTCTGTGTCTTTCCTGGGGCCAAAAAACCACACTACCACCCTCTCCATTGGCAAAAGTAGGGTTGGAGGGCAACTAGAAGCTTTTCTCCCCTCCACAACACTGAGCAAATGAGCACTTTTTAAGGTGAGTTTCCCCAGTGTACCTCTGACTGGGTATGGTTTCATACCTGTGACCCAATGTGTGCTGGGCATATCATATAGTTACTCCTGTAGTTACCCACATCTCATGTCTGCAGAGCTCCCCTAGCTTGATCTTTACTTCATTGGTCCTGATCCTTGCATGCAAATATCCAGGAACCCTTTTCGTAAAAGCGAGTAATAGTACTCTGTTGCGTGATTGGCTATCTCAAACTCTGGACTTCTTTCTGTCTGTTCCACAGTGGTGGTGGGTAGAGCTCCGGCTTCAAACAGTGAATTCTCCTAGAAATAATGCAAGCTGTTAATGACCGAATTTGCTCTCACAGCAGTGTCCTTACATGATTGCATCCCCTAGATTAATGTATTGGTCTGAAATTGGGAGTAAGCCCCAAATAGAGCGAGCCAGCATGGATGGAAGTAACAGAAGAATACTAATAAGCACAGGACTTGGTTGGCCCACCAGCATAACCCTTGACCTCTTGAGCTGGAGAATCTTCTGGGCAGATGACAAACTTCACTGCTTTGGCTCCGCCAACTTGGATGGCACAGACATCAAGGTACAGCACACCAGTCGACTTGCCTATCTCCAGGCTTTGGAGGAACACAGTTGAAATCAGGAATCCCGCTTATGGTGCATAATTCTAACAGTTTACTTGGTTGTAGAAAGACTTGGCAGGGTTTGGTTTAAGAACAAATTGTTAAAGATGGGCAGCGAGGGAGTCTACACCACAGGAAGTTGTGAAGGTCAGGCTCTTAAATGACATTTGAATAGAACAATAATAATTGTATGCTGGGGAGTAGCAACTGACTCATTTTGACCCCAGGACCATTGGGTTTTCATAGCAAGAGGTGAGCAGAGATAGTTTGCCATTGCCTTCCTCTCCATAGCAAGTCTTCCATGGTCAGCCCTGCTTAACTTCCAAAATCTGATGAGATCAGGCTAGGTTGGCCTGTCAGGCTACCAACAGGGCTATTTTTGGGCAGGAACGCACAGGAACGGAGTTCCGGCTGGCTCCTCCTAAATTGGCCACACCCAGCAGGAACTCATTAGCATAATAGGCCACACCTAACAGCAGAAAATCATTAGGATTGGCTACATTAGGGAGGTGTGGCCTAACATGCAAAGGAGTTCCTGCTACAAAAAGAGCCCTGGTTGGCAACAAACAAGGTAAACAGAATAAGAAGCAAAAGGTGGGTGTGGCTGTATGACCACACTTCTGGTAACATGGGGGTGCGTCCTAATGTGCTAATGAGCTGTGCTGTCAGGGGTGTGGCCTAATATGCTAATGAGTTTCTGGTGTTGGGTGTGGCCTATTATGCTAATGAGTTCCTGCTGGGCTTTTTCTACAAAAAGAGCCCTGGTACCAACATTTCAATATGAGAAGAAAAAGAGTAGGTTTTTATACCCTGCTTTTCTCTACCAGAAGGAGTCTCAAAATGGCTTACAATCGCCTTCCCTTCCTCTCCCCATAACAGGCACCTTGTGAGGTAGGTGGGACTGAGAGAGTTCTGAAAACCATCACTGACCCCAAGGTACCCAGCAGGCTTCATGTGGAGGAGGAGTGGGGAATCAAACCTGGCTTTCTGGATGAGAATCCGAAGCTCTTAACCACTATGCCATGCTGGTGGAATGATGTGAGGTTTGCCTGGTGTGGTCTCCTCTACCCCAACCTCCACCTGACAGTCTGAGCCACAGTGGCTTCTAAATGCAGCTATTTCAGATGAGGCTTGAGGGCAGCAGAGCACTTTTGTTAGCTTTCTTGGATGAAAGAAGATTGAGGTTTGAAGCTGTATACAACTGTATACATAAAGAGGCTTGATACTATATACAGAAGTAACACACAACATTTGCATTACAGTTGTAATGTTTCAGTTGTCAGTTCTGGGTGGGGAGAACAGTTGTGAGCCCAGCTTTTATTGTGGTAAACCTTTGGCCTTTCACCAGCCTTAAATCTCATAACCATGAGCTGACTCTACAAATTACAGCTCCTTCCACAGAAACTAGCCTTTGAGACAATAGCTCCTCTTTGGAGTATTCACTGATATCAGTCTGCTTTCGCCAAAAACCAGGCTCTGAGACAATACAGTCCCCTGAGACAAGAACCTTCTTTCGCCAAAAACTAGGCTCTGAGACAACTCAGTCTTGGGACAAGAACCTTCCCATCTTTCTGAAGGCTCAGGCTATCTGAGCTGACACTGTAGCAGATTTTTTTCTTTCTCATCCCCCCCCGGCTTTTTCAGCCTTCCATGATATTAACTGTTCTGTGCACACACATGATAACAGGCATGCAGGGAACTGATATCTGACACAAAAGGGCAGGACCTCAGCCCGTCTGTCACTGAAGTGGTGCACCTGAAATCACTGCTGGCTTCTAAGAATTCCCCACTGCCTCATTGACTTGGGACCTCTTCACGTGTGCTTTCTCTCTCTCTTAGATATTCCAACTGGATCATATTCATATTCCCTTCTCCGTGACAGTCTTTGAGGATTACATCTATTGGTCTGAGATCAAAACGAGGACTGTGCAGAAAGTGAACAAAAAGACGGGCAAGAACAAAGCCGTCCTCATCAAGCGCCACGGGCAGCCATACGGGCTAAAGGTATGGTCAACATTTCAATTGTCCTTACAGTATGAAAGGGTAGTCTTTGGAACAAAAGGGCATTATCCTCTTGGCACAGCGGTGCAATTGAAGAATGAATGCAAGCTTCCCCAGATCCAGTACCTGACCAAACCCCGAATTCACCTAAAACTGGGTAAGCAAAACAACAGTTCAAGGTTGGCTGAATAGAAACTTTGCCTGGAATGAATCAAAATAACATTCAGAGCAGCGGGAGAGCTGTTTCTATTAAGATGCGTAGCACAACACACAGTGCCACCCTGTTATTCCCTCCCTCAAAATCATTTATGAATAGGATCCCAATTGCCCTCTTAAAATATTGTTCAAGTCCTTCTTTGCAAAATGGCCGGTTTATTAAAGCAAAGGTTACTCAAGAGGCATGGGTCTGATGCAGCTGCGTAGCTAGACCTTTTTTCGGGGGTGGTGATGGTACAGCTAGTTTAATTAACTAAATTATGTTAATTAACGAGACTTTCACAATTCCCTCCTAAAGCATCATAAACACAATTGCAGCCTTTAAAAAGTGAATGATCCAGCGCTGAATTTAGGAAACGTTTGTGAATGCAGCAATGAAGTCGGGGGAGGGGGGCTCTTGCCTGGAAAACACCACGGGGTCACCATGAGTCCAATGTGATTCCACAGTGCCCAAATACCACAACAGTGCCACCTAGAAGGTGGCAGGCAGCCCTGCAATCTGAGTAATTTTGTATTGCAGTTTGCAAGAAGCAGTTTGCAGGGAGGAGTGATGGGTTTTTTTCATTGTAAGATGAAAAAAATGATCTTACAATGAAAAAAAAACCCATCACTCCTCCCTGCAAACTGCTTCTTGCAAACTGCAATACAAAATTACTCAGATTGCAGCGCTGCCTCTCACCTACTAGGTGGTGCTGTTGTGGTATTTGGGCGCATGTACTTTGTGCCAGACACTGTGGTGGCTCAAGTGGTTAAGACGCTGAACTGCAGGCTTTGGAAGGTCGGTAGTTCAGCAGTTTGAGACCCGAGTTGCTGCATGACGGAGTGAGCTCCCGTCTCTAGTTCCAGCTCCTGCCAACCTAGCAGTTCGGAAGCAAGAAATTGCAAGTAGATAAATAGGTACCACTCCAGTGGGAAGGTAACAGTGTTCCATGCGCCTTGGTGTTTAGTCATGCCGGCCACATGACCACGGAAACGTCTTCGGATAGCGCTGGCTATTCGGCTTTGAAACGGAGATGAGCACCGCAACCCTAGAGTCGGATTTGACTGGCTTACGAGCAAGGGAACTTTTACCTTTTTACTTTGTGCCAAATCGCTTCTCTTGCAGATCCAAACTCTACCACCAGGGGTGCTTGTGACTCTCGCTATGCTGTCTGCGGCCACTAGACACTGATGCTCGAGCTCCCTTGCTAGCTCCCTGCAAAGCTTGCCCCCTTATTACTGCTCTTTAACTGAGTACCTCCCGTTTGGAGAGTTTGATTTCAGTGCTTTAAGCAGACAAAGAGGCTGAGCTGAGATGGGCAAGCGTCTCTGAGACTTTGCATCTGCCCTCCTGACCTGCAGCTAGGCCCTTGGCTGGGGCTGGGGGCAGAGCCAGCTGTGTGCTCGTGCTCCCTCTCCTCTCCTCTCCTCTCCTCTCCTCTCTCTCCTCTCTCCTCTTCTCTTCCCCCCAGCCATGTGCTCTCTCCGCACGCCCAGGGAACCAGATGAGAGAGGGAAACACTGCAGTGAAGGGCTTTGGAGTGGGCGGCATCTGTAGGCTTCACAGGAAGGGAAGGGGTGGGTCTAGCATCCACCGGGAAAGGGGGCTAGGGGCACCCCGGCTAGCTACAGCCCTGGTTTAGTGACTTTATAGAGTGTAGACAACGAACTGTACCTAATGAAGACCTTCCCTGTGCCACATCATGCAAACTGGCATTACTGTAGGGCTTGTCCATCCGGCGTACAGCTTGCAGCGAGTACAAAGATTCTGTGCTTACAGCCAGCTCCTGATTCAAAGAAAGTATTTAAACCGGCAAACCGTTTTTCTCTCCCCCCCACCCCCCAGGTAATGCATGAAGTTCTCCGGCCAATGGCTCCCAACCCCTGTGATTCTCGAGGCTGTTCACATCTGTGCCTGTTAGAAGCCTACGGGAGAGGAAGCTGCTTTTGTCCAAGTGAACTTGTGCTTTCTGATGATGGGAGAACGTGCGTCCCTCTTGGGCAATCGGCGTTCATGTTTCTGGTTGCCCCCACAATGATTACGCAGGTACCGCTTTCAACGGGCTCCTACAAAAACTAGTGAAGAAGGGAGAGGGCTTGGATTTGGCTTGTCCAGATCTAGACCTCCCTCTGGGCTCTTGGGTTGCCCCCTCCCCAGTCCCACATAAGCACTGCTGAGTATTTCGTTGTTCTAAGCTGCTCGGCCTCATGGCTGACGTCTTCTACTCTCCCCGTCTTCAGACACTCCGAATACTTTCCCCAAATTAATTCTGATTGCAGTAAAGGATGCTGTACTTGCATGGAAGGTTCCATCAGAATTAGAACTTTGCCACTATCTTAAATGACAATAGATTAGTCTGCCCTAGTTTCCTTTTAAACAACAGTATACGAATAAGGGAAACCACAGCAATGAGAAGTTAACCAGTAACAAAGCAACTGTGATGTAGATGCTGAAGACCAAATCTTTATGTCCAGTAGGGGATCTTCCTCATTCCATAAACATTATGACATTAATTCTGAATCATGCCTTCGTTTTGTTCATAGTCTTCATCAGACAAGATTCTTCCACTGATTAGAACTATTTACATAGACAATCTCTATGGATATATTAATCCCATGTGGAGACCAAGGCACCAATCTATAATGGTAATTGACAACTGTTCCAGTAATTCTCTTGTTTGAGCCCCTCCTAACCAACAAGAGAATTACTGGAGCAGTGGTCTGTTACCATTATGTCAATATGAGGAGGATCTCCTAGTACACTTCCTATGATTTAAGAACGTTTTTGTCTTCCTTGTCATATTTTGGACTATTGCTTTAAGAAATGCTTTTGTGTATTATTGTGTACATCTTATTAGGAGCCGTTGTGTCTTGCACGTCATTGTCTGTTGCACGGTTTCCTTTTAGTACTGATGTACACTGTTGAAGTTGAATCTATGAGAAATTGTGAGACTAAATATCTTAAGTAGAAATCCAATTTCTTGATAGGAAGGTTAAGAAGATAAGCTTTCTTTCTCCTCACTCCTACTGTGTTGTTGGATGTTATACTATTTTTGTTTCTCGAAAAATACTGTCCGATTTTACTGCATTGCTTGTGTCACACTCCTCCTCACTATACTGAGTTCAGGCAGAGATCCCTGGCAGAGACTCTGCGTTGCATGCATATGGTCCCAGGCTTAATCTCAGGCTTCTCCAGTTAAAAAAAGCCAGGCAGTAGTCATGTGAAAGACTTCTGCCTTGACACCCTGGAGAACCACTGCCCGTCTGAGTGGACAATACTGACCTTGATAGACCGATAAACTGATTCAATATAAGGCAGCTTTATGTGTTGTGTCAAAAATTCTGTAAATTGCCTTGAGTGTCAGCAAGTAAGGCAGGTAATAAATGAAGTAAACACATAAGTTTGTACCTTTTTAAGCAGCGTAAGAGCATAGGAAGAGCCCTGCTGGGTCAGACCACTGGTTCATCTAGTCCAGCATCATTCCTCACACAGTGTGGCCAGCCAGTTCCTCTGGAGGGTCAACAGCAGGGCATGGAGGCTGAGACCTTACCGTGACGATGTTGCCTCCTGGCAGTGGGATTCAGAGGTTAACTGCCTCTGAAGTTTTCCCTCAGTCACCATGGCTGTTATCTGGTGACAGACCTGTCCTCCATGAAACTATCTAACCAGGGCTCTTTTTGTAGAAAAATCCCAGCAGGAACTCATTAGCATAATAGGCCACACCCAACAGCAGGAACTCGTTAGCATATTGGGCCACACCCCTGACAGCACAGCTCATTAGCATATTAGGCCGCACCCCCATGTTGCCAGAAGTGTGGTCATCCAGCCACACCCACCTTTTGCTTCTTATTCTGTTTACCTTGTTTGTTGTCAAAACCCAGGGCTTTTTTTGGAGCAGGAACTCCTTTGCATGTTAGGTCACACACCCCTAATGTAGCCAGTCCTAATGAGTTTCTGCTGTTAGGTGTGGCCTGTTATACTAATGAGTTCCTGCTGGGCGTGGCCAACTCGGGAGCCAGCCAGAACTCTGTCCCTGTGTGTTCCTGCCCAAAAATAGCCCTGTCTTGCCAATTGTCCCTGGCCTCTTTGGTTTCAAAGGAGTGCAATGCCTGCAGCTTCCCAGGGAATGAAGACATGTCCATTAGCTTCTGGGTTTTGGCATCTAGTTGGTTAATGTTAATATTTTTGTACCAAACATACAGAAAGGGCTTTAAAAGTAGTAAAGACCAGAACACAGTAAACTGGGAGTATATTCAGCATAGTTTCTTGGTTTTTCTGTTGTTATTCTATGTTGTTCCATGTAGATGTATTTTACTTAGAAGTTGTTACATTTCGAATGAATATTATGTCCCACTATTATATGGAAGTGTCTTATGGTGACTCAGACTGGCAGTGACTGTCAAGGGATCTCCAATGGAGGTCTTCCCCAGCTCTGAGCCACCAGTAAACTGGAGATCTACTGGAGATGGTGGAGATTTAACCATAGACCTTCTGTCCTTTTTTTCTTTTTCCTTTTTTTTCTTTTCTACAAATTAAGGGAACAAGGACATGGGTACCTACTAAAACTACACAGCTAACAAGACCATATACAATGTTGTAATTCATTACCAAGTCCCCCCCCCAACTTTAAACATAATGCTGAAGATTAAGCTTCAATTTCATATAAAGATCAAAACAGTACAAACATTATAAAACAATAATCAGATAAAGTGGATTATCAACTTTTAAAATAAATAATAAGCTTTCAGTGTCCACGTCTATTTCTTCTCCTTTTCCCCTCTAGGCTTTAGAGCTTTGGGGGCGGCTGCTCCCAACTCAGAATCTGAACCTTCTTCAGAAGAAGTGTTCGATAAATGTGAAGTAGTTCCCAAGCCAGCTTCGCTCACCTTCTTCCGCTTTGTCATCCTCTGCTTTCTTTTCCATTGCATCTTTTTTTGATGTTTCTCCAAAAAAGCATTGGCTTTTGCAACATAGTCTATCGTTTGCATAGAATCCTTGAAGTTGAAAATAAGTCCTTCTGGTACAATCCATCTGTAGGCAGTGGCATTCTTCTGTAAAAACATAGTCAGTTTTTTATACTGTTGTCTCTTCTTTCTTATTTCAAATGGAATGTCTTTCAAGATTTTTGTATCTTCCGCTTTGATTTTCAGGGTAATCCCATTAGCCGCTTTAAGTATTGCATCCCAAGTTGTTCTTTTAGAGGATCTCACAAATATTTCACCAGGCAGATTATTTTTCTTGATGTATTCAGAATACATCCGATATACCACATCCATCTCACTTAGCAGGAAGGCTGCTTTATAATCCACCAAGGATGCCAGTGCTCCACTTAAAATTTTCTTAAGATTTTTTCCTTTCTGTTCCGGGACACCCTGGAATCTCAGGCTATATAACGATTTTTCCATTTGCAGTAATAATATCTGTTGTTTCTCAGAGTCTTTCGCTTTTTCCACTGTCTCCAGTCTCTGAGATGTTTGGCCTTATCTTCCACTTTTTTCAGCGTTTTTGTTGCTTTTTCAACTTTCATATTAGTTTCTTGCTGGTGTTTCTGGAGAGACTCAAAATTTCTATTGAGTCATCTGCTCCAACAGAGGGCACAATGCAGCATTTGACATATTTGGGAAATCTACATTGGCTTCCTGTTTAGAGGATGCTCCGGCTGAGCTAGCACTTCCTGAAGAAGGTCTTATCTTCGGCGCCATTTTCAGCCCACCAAAGTATTGTTTACACTAGTGAAACTTTCGATTAAGTCTTGAAAAGTTTATTTGCTTATAGTCTCTGGCTAATCTCCATTTTATTTGAGTTGTGAGATGCTTTTTAATTGGCTTCCCCTCTTTCTAACTCTGGATTTAAGTTCCACTTTGGGGTGAGACCGGCTCCACCCCCTCCTCTAGTAGGTTATGGATTTCCAGAGGGAATCGCCCGCTTAGCTGTTTGACTGCAAAATCATCAGGACTCACGCTTAATCTTCTTCGCTGAAGGTAGGGAGACTTTCAATCATGGCTGGATCGTTGCTCACTCTACCTGCATGCGCCTCTCACCTCCAGAATGGAGCTGTGGCGGCGGGACCTTTAGGAGCATCGGAGAGTCTCTATCCCTCAGTCACGGCTTTGGGAGAGGCACTCCTTGCGATCTAGGCTGGGGGCCCCCTACAAGGGCCCCGGGGGGTCAGGAGTTGTCCAAACCCCCTCCCTACCGCTGCATTATGGGCCGCTCCTCATGGAGAACCGCAGGAGCATGCACGCCATTCAGGTCACTGAAACTGGAACCAACTTTTGTTAGTCTTTAAGGTGCTACTGGACTCTTGCGCTTTTCTACTTTTGCAGACTAACACAGCTACCTATCTTGATCTTGTATTTTTTTTGTAAGTCCGTCCGACTTAAACAATGAGCTATTTGAAGTTTAACTTCTAAAACTCGGTTCTAATGAAGTGTCTTCTCCTAGGTCTATTTGAAGAAGCTCCCCTCCAGAGCAGGAGAGGTGGCCCTTCCCAACCGCACGAGTCTCCCCTTGATCAACACAGCCGCCCTGACAGTCACAGACTACTCTGTGCACAACTCAGCCCTTTATTTTGCTGAACAGGAGGGCAGGTTCCTCAAGACGCTAATGATTAAAGATGCCGGCAGATCTTCCGTGAAGAAAATCCTACCAGTGGAGGGCGCTGTGATGTCCCTCGCTCTGGACTGGCTGAGTGGCAACATCTATTGGATCGACAAGCGCCCGTCCATTAACGTAGCAACATCAGGTGGCCGGTACCCATCAGTGGTGATCGGTGATGGGCTCCTCCACCCAACTTCGCTGGCACTGCATCCCCCAAGCGCAACGATGTGCTTGGCTGACTTGGGTTTTGGGGGCCGTTCGTCTGGTTCCAAGATAGAATGTGCCTTCATGGATGGGAGCCGGAGGAGAGTTCTTTGGAGGAGGTCCCAGACGCCTATTGGCTTGACCATAGTGGAGGCAGGCACCTGGCTGTACTGGGCTGATCAGGGTAAGTAGTAAACGTTCGCAGTGCAGTGTGAGGGGCATAAAGTATTTTGCCAGCTACGCCTAGAATGTGAGGGCCTCTATTCCTACCTTCTTGGAAAGAAACATTCTACGGAAACAGTGTATTGAGAATGGGACAAACTGGGCCGGAAACAGTGTATTGAGAATGGGACAAATAAACAGCAGGACTGTCACATCATAAGAACATAAAAAGAGCCATGCTGGGTTAGACCAGTGGTCCAACTAGTCCAGCGTAACGTCTCACACAGTCGCCAACCAGTTCCTCTGGAGGGCCAACAGGGTACAGAGGTCAAGGCCTTCTCCCAATGATGCTTTGGGACTCAGAGTTGGTGACTGCCTCTGAACATGAAACTTCTCTTCAGTCACCATGGCCTGTCTTCCATAGACCTATCCTCCATTAATCTGTCTAATCCCCTTTTAAAGCTCTTCTTGTGGGCATCGCTATGGCTTCTGGCAGCACATTCCATGTTATAATCACTCTCAATCATTGTGCTGTGCAAGAGCTTAAAAAACTGTTCCATTTAGGAAGCCAAGGCAGACTGGGCTGGATCCAAGCCTTCTTTAAAGGGCCTTCCTCCAAGTTAAGCTAAAAATAAGTTATTGTATGGCATTGTGCTTGGTATAGCCAGGAGACCCTAGCTCTTTTTTTAGCATTCTGCAGCAAGCTAGACTTATTTTTTTGAGCTGGGAGAGCTGTGACTGACCCAAGGTCACCCAGCTTGGCTTCAAGTGGAGGAGGGCTGAATTGAACCTGATTGTCTAGATTGGAGTCCATTGCTCTTCCTCGCAAGTTAAGCTGCTTTCCCACTAATAGAAGAGACTCTTTAAGTTGGCAGAAGGCTTCAGACTTGAGCCAAAAGGGTAGGTTAGGTATAGGTACGTAAACTTTGTTCAGTGGAGTGGTAGGTTAAGGATAGGATCCACCCCGCTTTCTTACACATGGAGGCGTTAACGCTCCAGCCAACCACGCAATGTACACTTTGTTCAGAGACCCAAGGATTCTGCAAACCCAAGGCCTTTAACTACCTGAAACACGCTGAAATTTAACAGGTCACTTAACTATTTTCTAAGAAGTAAGGGAGGGGATGGTTCCCATGCAAAAAACTATACACAACAAGACTTAACCGCCTCTGCTGCAGCCAAAGATGTCGTGGAACGGATACGGCTGGACGGCACCCGATTCCGAGTCGTTCGGGGAAGCCCGCGTGGCGTTAAGCTCTTTGCAGCTGGAGCTGGAATGATTGTCTGGACAACAGAACCACGAAACGGTAAGCAGGCTTGAAACGCCGACTTCATCGGTGAGTTTCAAAGTGAATGTCAAAGTAAACGTACAGCAAGTGAGATGGAGGCCTGTACTGATAACATTGGATTGCCTACCCGCAGGGTCATCTGGGAGGGTCTAGGAGACAAAGTTCCCAAGGTCTAGGCCCATGGACTCAGACCAATACACAACTAGATGCTGGAGGGTAGAGGAGGGGTCTGTAGCAATTCTCAACAGCTGCCCATTTCTTGGCACCCTCCTCTACGTGTCTCCTAGTGTCCCCCCCCCCCAGAGCACTGTGCTCAGTTGACAAGGACCTACTGGTGGTCCCCAGCTTGAGAGACATCTGAGTGTCCTCAACCAGGACAAGGGTATTTTCTGCCCTGCTTTTAAAAAATCTAATTTAATAAATGTAATAATGATGATAGAACAGGGGAGCCAGATAAGTCTAGGAGAGATTTTAATTTCATGTCTCGTAGAACTCATCTGAAGGTTCACCTTTATGGGAAGCTGTAAGTAGCATTTAGTTCAGTGCTTCTGCAACGCTTAAGCTAACATAGTTCCTGGGCTGCCTTGATTCTAGCTTTTCCTGAGGAGTTCCTGATTGGGCTAGCCTGGGCTGTCCAGGTCAGGGCACCATAGACTCCCTCATCAGTTCTCGGAAACTAAGCAGGGTCGACCCCGGTTAGGATTTGGATGGGAGACCGCCAAGGAAGTACGGGGTTGCTGCACGGAGGTAGACAATGGCAAGAAGAAGAGGAAGAGGAGATACGCCGCCCTTCACTACCCGAAGGAGTCTCAGAGCGGTTTACAATCTCCTTTCCCTTCCCCTCCCCACAACAGACACCCCGTGAGGTGGGTGGGGCTGAGAGAGCTCTTTCGAGAACGGCCCTTGAGAGAACAGCTCTGAGAGAACTTATGACTGACCCAAGGTCACTCCAGCAGCTGCATGTGGAGGAGTGGGGAATCAATATCCGGTTCTCCCAGATTAGAATCCGCACTCCTAACCACTTCCACAAACTGGCTCTCTGGCAAACCACCTCGTGTGTGTCTCTCGCCTTGAAAACCCTTTGGGGTCACCATAAGTCAGCTGTAACTCGACAGCAAAAAAGAAATCTAGATGTTAAATGGTGCAAGTGCTGAATACACACACACACACTGTCAAGACTTCCTCAGTGTGACCAATCTGTCCCTCCTAGGCTCTGCCAGGGTATGGTACAGCCAACTGGAACAGAATAGAGAGCTACAGTGGTTTCAACTAGACCAGAGCCTTGTGGATGTGAAGATTTACAGCCACCTAAGCCAACAAGGTAAGGGCCTTGTATTGTAGTCTTGACATAGGAAGAGACCTGGGTTATATTAGCCAGGGACTTTGGTGCCTGGCAGGGGTTCGTGTTGGTGACCAGTACCGATTCCAGGTTTGGGGGGCCCTGGGTAGAATGCCAAGGAGACCATTCTTATCCTCTGACCCCCACCAGGACCACCACTTATACCTTCCCTTCTCCTGCTCCTTTGTGCTCCTTCCTACCGATTGCATGTCCTTTCTCCAGTGTGGTGGGTGGTGTATGCAGATGAGAAAACCACCACTGTGCCTGCCAGGAGCGCCACTGTTGCACACCACCTGCAGGTCCTTCCCTGGCAATGTGTGAAGGGGGGGGGGCTGTGGCAGTTGGCCCTGTCAGAAACCGCAGGCCCTGGCAGCTGCCCCACCGCAGGGCGTGTTGATGCCAGCCTTATTGGTGACTGTACCATTTGAGGGAACTCTTCAGCCATTCCGACACTGCCTAGCTTGAGCAGACTTTGGAAATTCTGGGCATCTCTTTAGGCTCGCCATCAACAGTGGTTCAGATCCTACTTTTAAAGCACTGCTCTGGCAGTCAGGTAGGCAGTTCCCTTTCCCTGTCAGTTTGAGATACGGCAATGGATCCGAAGCAGTCAGCAGGCGATGGACCTGAAGCAAGTTAGCGTTTTCTTCTGTTTGCTCGCAGGTAGCAGTGGCTGTTCAGAAAGGAATGGCGGCTGCAAGCAGATCTGCTTGCCGGTTCCGGGAGGCAGGAACTGCAAGTGCACGAGTGGGTATAATGTAGAACGTGGCACTGAGTGTGTTGAAGCAGTGCAGTGTTTGCCGCCCCTTCGAGCTTGTGAGGACAACAGCAAGTGCATCACGGCGGAGCAAGTCTGCAACCGTCACCTCGATTGCCCCGACAGATCTGACGAGAGTGACTGTGAGTAAATCCTGACTTCGGCATGTGACCCACTGCTTATTGTTAAGGTAGCATTCAGTGTCTCCCAAACGTATGTGCAAAATTCGGTCGGTAAGGATGAAAGCCAGAATAATAACAAAGCCATTATCTAGAATGTGTTGTTCGTTATTCCGTGGTGTTTTGAAGATAAGTTACACAAGAGTGAAATTACCACAGCGTGTTTGCAGATGGGGCTATTGTACTTTGGTCACATTATGAGAAGACCAAGAGTCCCTGGAAAAGATAATAGTGCTAGCTAGGAAAAGCAGAAGGCAGCAGCAGAAGGGGAAGACCCAACGTGCCATGGATGGACTCCCATCAAGAAAACTATAGCCCTGCTCTGACCTGGATAGCCCAGGCAAACCTGATCTCGTAAGCAAATCAGAGCCAGACCCTGGCAAGTATTTGGAAGGGAGACCTCCAAGGAATACCAGGGCCGGGGATGCAGAGGCAGGCAAATATCAAGCCACCCGTCAGAAACATCCTAGCCCCACTAGGGGTCTCCAGAAGTCACCATGACTTCTGGGCATGCAAGCACGCACGCCCACCCAGCCACCCAAAATACCAAGAAAGAAAACCACAGCACTCCATTTGCAAGTCCTGAGCAAGGTTGTTAACAACAGTATGTTTGGGAGGACATTCTTTCATAGGGTCGCCATAAGTTGGAAGTGACTTGATGGCACTTAACCACACACCCATTTCCAAATGCAGGGTACACGATCTGCTAATATGAACACAAAAATAAGTGGTACAGATAAAGGATCTTACCCCCGATTGAGCATATGCAAACTGTGAATCATGAGAAACAGAATGGTGATGTGATCCCACGTACGCTCTTGTTTCTCAGTCTTTCTTCTTGGTTTACATAACATATAGGCCATATTTATACGTTCCTAAGTCAAAACACTGTGTGCTTGTGGTGATTCGTCAGGGTATAGTAACAGCCAAAGTCATAAGCCAGTGCTGGATGGTGAAGGGCTGTATCTTCATGATCTTGAAAGTATGGAACTAGACAAGCAGGTAACTAAGACATGGAAAATGGCAACACGGGGTTATGTCTTCCGACTGTTTATACAATGTGAACTAAATTAAGGACTGATAAAACAGTTTCGGTTGTTTCACCAGCAGTGTTGAATGTCGTGTGAAATAAGCGTGCAGGCATGATGAAGTTAGGAAAGTAAATAGCTTATGATTCAGTTGTGGTTTCAAAACTTATGCTCCATTTTATTACACTTAAAACTTTTATGTTTGTTGAAATGGATGTTCATACGCCAGCGTGATGTAGTGGTGAAGAATATCGGACTAGTCGCTGGAAGAACCAGGTGAGAATCACAACCTATAGGCCACGGAAGCTTGCTGGGTGAACTTGGGCCAATCAGGCTTTCAGCCTAATGTAGCGTTCAGGGTTGTTGTGAGAATAAAATGGAGGAAAGGAGACTGATGTAAGCCACTTTGGGATCCCTATTTGGAATTAAGGGTGTGTGTGTGTATAAATGAATTAAATACCTAGTAGGGCATGTTGATACCACAAACATCAGCAGGATTCATAATTCCCTTTTCCAAGAGAAGTCTGGGAATTTAGTTGTATGTTGTCAGCCTGCACTGATGTGGTAACATAACCAAGCTTAATCTGGGTTTGGTTCAGAAAATTCTTCAGCAACTCATACCATGAAGCAAAAGAAAACTTTATTGAAGAAAATTAAGAAAAGATTTTAAAAGCAATGCATATAGTACCAATGGCAGTTCAAATACACAGAAAACAAAAAAACCCCTATTGGCTTGTACACTTCTGCTGCATATGATGTTGACTTCTCATGACTAAAAAGCAAAGGTGTTCCAGAAAATACAGCAAAAGTGATGGGGAAATGAGGGGTGCAAGGAACCTTTTCATGCACCCTCATTCCCACTGTGTTCATTTTGGGGGAGGGAGAGGAGCTGGTTTCCCAGCTGCAGAGAGAGAGAGAGAGAGAGAGAGAGTTCTAAATCAAGACACGATTTATTCCATTACACATTCTAAGGTCAGAAAACATTTTTGTAGCATTTCAATATTCAACATAGGATATTTCAACACAACCCCAATACATAAATAGTGCACTTGTAATTCTATAAATGATATTCTTGGTTACTCTGCCAAGACCCATAACTGCGGGTGGTTGATTAGAACAACCAGGAACAAGACTAAAATCAGACATTAAGTACCCTCTTTCACCCATTGAAGTTAATGGCACTGTCAAATCAAGTCGGTGATAAGCATTTGACATATATATCTGATGTACACAACAAAGTCAGCCCCTTTCTTTTCTATCTCTGGGGTCAGGAAAGTCAAGGAAAGCTGGGTTAAGCCAGGGTGACTCACAGAATCAAGGAAGCTAGTTTCTGATACTCTTATCTAGTAAGAATTCGATAGTGACTTCTGACTGCTGTAGAGTATAAACATTCCCAGTAGGCAGGGGTCATGTGAGGTAAAGTCCTGTCCAGTGAAGGCCACACACAGCACATAGCAGCGGCCTGGAGCTTCCTGGGAGCAGAACAGAACCCAAGTTTCAACTATATAGGCTAGTTACTATAGATATTGAAGTATTATAGGTGTACCAGAGGTTTTGCAGAGTTTTAGCAGAGGTCTGAGCCTCAGCCCAGCCCTAATTCTGCAACAAAATGTACACATGCAACCCAGATGGGGTATGGGTAGGAAAACAAATGCAACAAGGAAAGAGAGTACTATCCCATCATAGGCTATGCTTTGTAGGAAAAGTAGGGCCATAACCTCCTGACCTTCCCCAACCAATCAGAGAGCTGTCTCAGAGGAATATTCTGGACAGGAGCAGGTCACCCCCTCCCCTACCAGATCCACAGCTGAAATGTCTGAGCTGGTTAGGCTGGAAGCTGGCTGTTCTGAAAAGCTTGTCTAACAATATCGGGGGTGGTGGTGGTGGAATATTGCCTTTGAAAATAGGTAACCTTAACTAACAGCTCTCCTTGCTGCCATTTGGTACTGTGTCCAGCCCATCCATTTTATCATGGTGCCAAGTTTCACGGTCTTCTCCCTTCAGGCAACTACAGCTCCCCTATCAGGGTGAGACCACAGATCACAAATGTACCTCAGGCAACCACTAAGAGCACTGCTGGCAAAGCCACCACCAGGACTTCTAAACCCCAGAAAGTGATGACGACAACGACACGGGCACTTCCTGCAAGCACACACCAAACGACGACACAGAAGCAGGAATAATTTGCGACACAGGAAGTTGTGAAAAGTGGCTTGGAGGCCCAGCCTTGCAGCAGTGAGACCTGCAACATGAGGGGTGACTGCACTGTTGAAGGCAATGCAGTGAAATGTCACTGTTTGCTGGGGTACAGTGGGGATTATTGTGAAGAAGAAGTCCGGTCTAGGTTGGGCACCATTGTCCTAAGCACTATCTTCATCTTACTCGTTGCCACGGCGGCCACGGCAGCTTTTATCTTCTTCAGGAAGCAAAGAACACGAGGAAGGTGAGCTGGCTTCTTGAAAACACCTTCTATGTAAGGGGACACTTGGCCGTGACAACAGGGAGGGGACTCAAATGCTTGCTCTGCAATAATGTGTCTTGGAATGGCAGTGACTTCTCACGCCGTGATGCTCTTATTTTATTTACATTATTTGTAATCGGTGTCTCTCACTGAGGCTCAAGGTGGGATTATGTCAAATGTACAGTCAATAGGGCGGGGACAGCCAATAAGCAGTGTAATAGGGTTAGGGTAGCAGAAGTTAAAACCGAGTAAAAATCTGAGCCCTGACCTGGATAGCCCAGGCTAGCCCAATCTCATCAGAAGCTAAGCAAGGTCAGCCCTGGCTAGTACTTGAATGGGAGACCACCAAGAAACTCCAGGGTTGGTACACGGAGGTAGACAGTGGCAAGCCACCTCTGAATGTCTCTTTGCTTGAAAACCCTATTGGGTCGCCACAGCAAAAAATAATAATCTGGAATACACTCCAATGAAGTTTATAGTAACATGGCATATTAAACAATGAAGAAATTATATAACAGGTAGTAATACCTACAGCAATATATTATACACAGTAGTACAGTCTCTTTAATTAAAACATTTTTCCTGAACCACTCCGTTATAATGAAACCCTATTATCTCTGTGAAAATGTCCTCCTGAATAATTCAGTGAAGTTATACCTAATCCTCATGTAAAGAAGGAACATGACAGTGAGTCTTATAACTTGCACTAGCATGGATTATACTGGAATATTGGCACTTGTAGGTAATAAAACCTCTGTTGTGAACTTGCCTGCCTTCACTGTTTATATAGCACCATCACCAATGCATGATCTCTGTAAAGCACCAAGGAAGACTCTGCACTGAGCAGTTTACAGTCCCAACTTCAATAAGTCTTTGTGTTAGGGGTGATTTTTCAAAACAGGAGCCCTTTCTTCAAGGGGTTCTGACTGTGTATTTATGCCCCCCCCCCCGATCTTCCTACAATCTTGTAGAATCTCCCAGGTATCACCATTAAGCGCTAGCAATTTCTGGCATTCTTGGTTATCCTGGTTACATTTGTCGATGGTCTTAAATCTGTATGGCCTTAGCTTCCTTAGGAGCTGTTTGTGTAACTAACAGAAGGCAAGAAATGAGACCAGAAATCGTCTGTGGGACTGAGGTTCTCTGTGTAGCTGAAGATCCCTCAGTGAGCCAGATATTTGAACAAAGGAGTTGGGGCAGTTCTGTGCTGAGTTGTATCCTGCTAAATCCATTGAAGTCAATGGGAATACAAGGGTGTAAATCTGCCTAGGGTTAATACCGTATGTTGTCGAAGGCTTTCACGGCCAGAGTTCATTAGTTGTTGTACTCCAAGAATGAAATCAGAAGAGCGATTAAACCAAAGGTAAAACAAGCAACTGAGGAAAAACAGTCTCCCACAGGAAAAGTGTTTTTGCCGTATATCAAAGGAATTGCTGATCAGATGGTAAAACGTAAGAAAAAACACAACTTACAAACAGTATTCAGACCCATCAGAAAAATACAACAGATGCTACGATCGGCAAAAGACAAAAGAGACCCCCTCACCTCTGCAGGAGTATACTGCATACCTTGCAGTTGTAGACAGGTTTACATCAGAACCACACAGGGTAGCATTCAGACAAGACTAAAAGAACAGGAAAGACACTGCAGACTGGGCCAACCTGAAAAATCAGCAGTGGCTGAACATAGCCTAACTCAAACAGGACACAGTATCTTATTCCAAGACACTGAAAGGCCGGACAACACATCCAGTTACCATGTCCGATTACACAGGGAAGCCATTGAAATGCCTAGACATAAACACAATTTCAACAGGAAAGAAGAGAGTTTAAAAATAAACAGGGCATGGTTTCCGGTCCTGAAAAACACAAAGTGCTCTACATCTTACAATAGCACTACAGATTTTATATTTATTTATTTAATTTGTATCCCGCCCTCCCCGCGGAGGGAGGCTCAGGGCGGCTCACAGAAAGTGTGTGTGTGTATATATATATGAGATTAGAATTTCAACAGCCAATCCATATGCAAAAGAGCCTCCTCAGGTAAGCTCCTCCATTAGCATGTCACAGCCTGGGGAACTCCTACAAGATAATGGCTCAGCCCTATCCCACCTTCCTGAGTAGATATAAATTACCTGCCTACCATTTTTCTTCTCACTTTGACACAGAGAGTACTCCATCTTTCTGTGTT
>NW_015164210.1:134618-172719 GCF_001447785.1 Gekko japonicus
TTTCTCCTCACCTTGACACAGAGAGTACTCCATCTTTCTGTGTTATACCTCTGAGGATGGCAGTCACAGCTGCTGGCAAAACATGAGGTCCTACAATGCCAAGACCACAGCCATACAGCCCGGAAAATCTACAACAGCTAATCTGTCTAGGATTGTACTGTAAACCGTGGAGGGTCCTAACGCCAGTTCTGACATGTTTCCACTAACTCAGTCCAGGTCTTCTGACACCTAAGCTTAGAGACCAAGTATGGTCGGTGGAAAGTGTCATCAAGTTGCAGCCAATTTAATGGCAACCTCATAGTGATTTTTAAGGCCTGAGATGTTCAGAGGTGGTTTGCCATTGCCTGCCTCTGCATAGCAACCCTGGACTTCCATGGTGGTCTCCCATCCAAGTACTAACCGGGGCTGACCCTGCTTAGCTTCTGAGTTCTGACGAGATCAGGCTAGCCTGGGCCATCCATCAAGTATACACTAGCAAAAGAAAATACTGTTTTTGATGAATTTGAGTTGTGCGATAGCAGCTCTCTCCACCGTGCAGGAGAGCATGACGTTCATTAAAGCCCTGCTGGACCAGACGGGAAGGTTAGGCTTGCCAGCTCTGCGTGGGAAAATACCTGGAGATTTGGGGTTGGAGGGGGTGGGGCTTGAGGAGGGACCTCAGCAGGACATGATGTCGTAGAGCCCACGCTCTAGAGCCCACGCTCCAAAGCAGCCATTTATCTCCAGGGGAAACTGACCTAGGTCTGGAGATCCACTGTAATATAGTGGAAGATCTCCAGCTGCCACCTGGAGGTTGACAACTTATGGGAGGTCCAGCTAGTTTGCACATTTTCTCACAATAGCAAATCTGGTGCTGTGGGAATGTGTGGAGGATATTCAATCCCTAGCACTTTCCCTTAAAAGGATCAGGAAGCAGATGATGTGAAACATCTCTTCTTGTGACCCCGAGAGCTGCTGCCACCAGTTAGGCTAGACAGTGCTGACCTTGATCTGGCTTGGTTACGAAGGCAGCTTCATGTATATGGGTGCAACTTCCTTCCATCCCATACGCTGCCGTGTGCTGCAGCCAAAAGCCCACAGGTAGGCCAATAACATCCCTGTGCTGTTGGCCCTAAACACAGAAGTTCTAGCTAGCCAGCTGCCATTGGGACCTGTCTTCCATAAATTTCTGTTACCTCCCCCCCCCTTTAAAATCAACTGAGTTACTAGCAATTCCAGAAGCCATTGGGACCGATCTTCCATAAACTTCTGTGGATCAACTGAACTGAGTTACTAGCAATGCTACATATTGTGGCAGTCAATTCCAAAAGCCATTGGGACCTATCTTCCATAAACTTCTGTGGATCAACTGAGCTACTCGCAATACTACGTATTGTGGCAGTCAATTCCAGAAGTTACTTGGACATTAGGAAAATTATTTGGCTACATCCAGTTAAGCTGATTGTTCTGACACTGCTGGTTCTGATATTATACTGACTATTTTATTTTGCGGATTTATATTCCATCCTCCCCGTAAACAGGCTCAGGGCGGATCACAATATAGCTGGCCATTTTGCAACACAAAACATACTAATAAATAATTAAAACATTAAAAGAGCATTTAAAAACAGTTTACAATAATATTGGTGTCGCTGGACTCCAAGTTAGTTTAATCTAAAGATGGTGTCCCTTGTAGCTCCTTATAGCACATGAACACATGATGTTCCTGCCTTTTACTGACTCAGACCCCCTTTGTCCATCAGAGTCATCATTATCTACTCCGACTAGCAGTGGCTCTCCCAAGGTCTCAGGCAGAGGTGTTTCACGTCACCTACTGCCAGATCTTTTTACTGGGGGATTGAACCTGGGACCTTCTGCATGTCAAGCAGATGCTGTACCACTGAGCCACAGCCCCTCCCTAGAGTTCTCCTTTCTCATCATAACCTCTCCTACAGCCCCCACCATCTCTCCATCACCCAGTCCAGCAGAGCTCCAATGATACTCTGAATCTGTGATTCCTTTGAACTTCAAAACTTCCCGTTATCAAAAACATTCCTCAGCTGCACGGTGGTATAGATGGAATTATGGGGGGAACTGCCGGATCTCTGTACTGTCACAGTTGCTTTATCATAGGGAGAGGGCTTCAGCCTCGGTGATGGTTAACTTTTGTGCCTCTTTCTCAAGGACTTCAAGTACTTCATCATCCAGGATGCTGACATACCAGAAGGACACAGAGATGGAAGAGAGCATTTTAGAAAACGAAACCTGCATCAATGGCGCTTATGAACCGGATGAGGTAAAGGACATTGGCGAGGTGAGGTCCCAGTTCCACAAACAACATCCTCTATAATGTGAAGTTGCTACCAGCTTCTGGGACTGCATCTAGTCAGCCTATCTAAACTGCACTCTGTGTGTGTGTGTGTGTGTTTGAGGGAGGTGTTACATTAATGGAGAAGTGGGGTCACCACCTCAGCTAAAACCTGTTTCTTCTTTCCACAGGGACTGAGAACTCCCTTGAAAACTGACAAAGGCACAGATGTATAACTAAAAATAAAGTATTTTGCAAATTCTCCAACAGTGTCTTGTTCTTAAAGTTCAGCTTCAGGAGAAAACAATGTGTTGTGTGGCGTCCTGTTTGTAGATCAGAAATGAAGATTAGACCTTCTCCCTCCAAAGTCATGTAGACTCTGAACAAAAAGCTTGCTTTATGTAACAAGCTCTGCAGTGTACCTGCTACACTGAAGAACCCATGCTTCCTTTTTTTATTTTGGAGGAAAGATTGTTTCTTTGCTTGGCCAAAAGAAGGTGCTCCTGACTTCTACAAACCGTTGTCTTCATTGCCATAGAGTCGTTCAGCAGCTGTTTTTCTTTAAAATATTTCCACATCATCTTCCTCCCACCCCCACCCCCCCAGGGTCTCCAAGGTGGCAATTGAAAAGCATTTAAGAAACAAATATATAGAGAATATTTCAAGCAATTAAATAAAAAGGTGGGCTAATAAGAATGAGTTGAAGGGAACGCCAATCAAGTTTTCGTCTGCTGGCAAAAGACAAAGATGGAGGGGGGCAGACAAATGTCGCTGGAGAGGGAGTTCCAAAGCTCCAGCACCATGATCAAGAGGGGGCCCCTTTCTCAGGTTGTTGCCCTCCTCCCCGCCTCAGATGGCAAGCCACCCAAAGCAGGGCCTCTGAAAATGGCCGGAGTGGTCAGGTAGACGCTCATGGGAGTCAGTGTTTCCTGTAAGCTGAGTTAGTGTGAGCTAGCTCACAGTTTTTTAGCCTGTGGCTCACACATTTTCGTCTTAGCTCAGGAAGGAGGGCTCCGGAGCAAAATAATTTATGCAGTAGCCAAATCGCTTGCTCACAACTTTAATGCCAGTAGCTCACAGAGTAGAATTTTTGCTCACTAGACTCCACAGCTTAGAGGGAACATTGGGAGAAGGTGGGATTACAGTCTGAAAGGAAAGGGAGGAAACTGGCAGTGTACCTGTTTTGTCAGCTGTGCTGTAGAGTGGTGTTTTTTAAAGTGACATCACAAGTGTTGCAAGAAATTTAAAGCATTCTGGGGTCTAAGCAAATCCTTTTGGGTATAAAACAATGCACGAGTCAGGTTTTTTTTTTTTAGAACGTCTGTTATAGATATACATATTGAAGGATCAGATAAAGCGATCAGATATAAGATAACTGTAGAGTGGCACAATTCAGTACAGTCGCATACCAAAGATATTAAAACCAAGGATATTAAAAGTTCTGGCATAAGGGTGGATTTGTAATCGTCAGGTCCAATAGCAGCAGCATAATCTCTTCAAACTGCATAATACAGGCGCCAATGTTTTTAGTGAGGTGGTGGAGTGCATGTGTCCTCCTGACCTGGGTGGCCCAGGCTAGTTGGATCTCAAAGCCAAGCAGGGACTGCCCTGGTCAGTGTTTGTATGGGAGACCTCCAGGGGATTCTGGGGTCTCACTATGCAGTGGAAGGCAATGGCACATCACCTCTGAACGCCTCTTGCCTAAAAAAAACCCTACAGGACTGCCATAAGTCCGCTGTAACTTGATGGCACTTCACCACCACCACCAGAACACATGGGCTTAGATTCTTCTCAAGCTGTGGAAGTAGGATGCTGTTAATTGGTATGTTCCCACAAGTCTGTAGGGTCTTGGGCCTTCCCCCCCCCCGGCCCTTAGTATCAAAGGTCTGGTTTTATCCCCTCTTAAGTTAAATTAAGTTAAGAACTGCAGGCTGTGGAAGGTCAGTAGTTCAGCAGTTCAAGACCAGAGTTGCCGCATGTCGGAGTGAGCTCCCGTCTCTAGTTCCAGCTCTTGCCAGCCTAGCAGTTCGAAAGCAAGAAATTGCAAGTAGATAAATAGGTACCACTTCGGTGGGAAGGTAACAGCGTTCCGTGCGCCTTGGTGTTTAGTCATGCCGGCCACATGACCACGGAAACATCTTTGGACAGCGCTGGCTCTTCGGCTTTGAAACGGAGACGAGCACCGCAACCCTAGAGTCGGATTCGACTGGCTTTCGAGCAAGGGAACCTTTACCTTTTTAAGTTAAATTTGGAGCTTGAATGTTTGGTGTGAGAAATATGTATGCTCACTGTAGACCAGTCTGACCAAAGAATTGTAATCAATTCATCTTAGTTTTCTGGGTCTTCAAGTAGCTTGCTCCATGGCCATACTGTGTAGAGTTGATTTTAGAGCATGCTCTTTCCTTCTACTCTTGGGCTCCACTTTGGTACTGGGAGGGCCTGAACACAGCCTTACAAAGGGAATGCTGGCGTTGCTGAGAAATGAATAGCCAGGGAAATCTCAGTTCTGCAATGGAGGCCTCCTCGTGCCAGCGTGTTTGGTAACCAAGGTAGGCAGCCAGCAAAAGCACTTAAGTGCCAGTAGTACCCAGCATGCACATGTTATAGAATCAAACCTGGAAGCTGTCCTACCTTCTTTGCCAGGATCAAATAATGAAGCAGCATAATCTCATTTTTCATAGAATTGGCATTGCTAGATATATCAGGTGGATGGACTGAATACAATGGAGCATTATTTTAATACAATCTTAACATTTTAATTCATTTCAAACTAAGTGGCCAGCAAAGATCACAAAACAAATTAGGAAGGAAAAAATCAAGTCAGTTTTTTTTCTTTAAGCTGCACGTGAACTCTGTGTGTCCAGTCTAGGGCCACTAACAGAATAATTTATAAGATAGTTCCATGGGTATCCAATAGCAATGCCTCTCCCCACATTTCCCGGGTCCCAACTTTAATCTGTTCCTGTTGGCCATCAAATGCTATCCGCCAATCAGGTGATTAGGCTATAAATCAGCCAATCCTGAGAGTCTCAGAGACAACCAATCTTACCAGGGTTCTTCAACCAATGGAGAGCCAGTTTAGTGTAATCGTTAAACGTGTGGGCTTTAATCTGGAAGAACCAGATTCAGTTCTCCACTCCTCCACATGCAGCTGCTGGTGTGACCTTGGGTTAGTTACAAGTTCTTTCAGAGCTGCTGTCTCACAAGCAGTCCTCAAAAGAGCTCTCTCAGCCCCACCTACCTCACAGGCAATGCTTCCTCTAAACTGTGGAGTCTTGTGAGCAAAAATTCTACTTTGTGAGCTTCTGGCATTAAAGTTGTGAGCGAGCGATTTGGCTACTGCATAAATTAGTGTGCTCTGGAGCCATCCTTTCTGAGCTAAGACAAAAATGTGTGAGCCAGAGGCTAAAAAACTGTGAGCTAGCTCACACTGACGCACCTTAGAGGGAACACTGCTCACAGGGTGTCTGTTGTGGGGAGGGGAAGGGAAAGGAGATTGTAAACCATCTGAGACGCCTTCAGATAGTGAATGGTGGGGTATAAATTCAATCTCTTCTTCAGTAAGAACTGCCACACCAAGTTCTAACTGCCAGCTCAGTTTAACAAGCTGTGGTGTGGTTTGTGTCTCTTATTTTTCTCAACTCTAACATCTACTTAATACTACCCAGTACTCCTGCTTTTCTGTATGTTATTTCCCTAAACATATTTAATTCTCAGTGTCACTAAATTATTATCCGAAATCCCATATTTTCCCAGGATGCAGGAATATTAAACCTGCTTTGTGGAATTGGGAAGTAGAAGGCATGGGGGTCAGAGTGGCCATTTATAATTTATTGATAAAGTTCTGTTGGGCCATTGCCATGTATGCCCACTGATGGCCAGGAACGAGTCAAGCTGAGTTCCAGTGATAATTTGCAGCGCCAGAGGGATTCCCTGGCTTGCTCACTTCAGGGTTGTTTAAACTTCCCAGTTTGCCTCTGGTAGGGATTTTTTTTTTTACCATACTTATTCAGAATTTGGAAGAGCCCTTCAGAGATCATTAAAATTTCTATTGGAGGGTCGTCCATTATCACTGATCTTTTGGCTTTGAGAATATGTTTTAGTAGCTTGAAAGCACTACCATCTGCACCTTTGAAGAAATCTCAGGGATTTGCTCTCTTTTTAAGTGGCCCCAATATGGGAGTGGGGGAAAGCCCAATTTCTACTAACAGAATGGAAGTTCTCATAGAACATCTTCCATACAACATCTTTTAAAGCTATTCTGTGTAGAGAAATTTTCTCAATACCAGTGAGATGTCAGTGCAGAGGAGAAAGTGGGTGGAAAATGGGTTATTAAACAGAAGTTAGGAACAGACCTGCAGTATGCATATCGGAGTGTAAAGTGATCCAGTGTGTTACATAGTGTTTGATTTCAGTGATAGATAGCTAAAACAATGCTAGCTGCCTTTTTGAAAATGGACTAGGTGTGTTACATAGCGTTTGATTTCAGCGATGGATAGCTGAAACAAATAATGCTAGCTGCCTTTTTGAAAATGGACTATGCAATCTGGGGGATTAAAAAGGCCTAATGACTATTACATGTGATAGGAGTACCGAAACTGTTCCAGCAAATGCCAGGAAATCTGGGGGTTAGTGCTTGGGGAGAATGTGATGTCACTTCTGGGTGACTCTCTAGGCTGCCTGTCCTAGTATCTCTGGTCTTCATTATAGAGACTAAGGGAAATTCCTAGAGTGCCCCTATGTGGAGGACAGTTTTTCTTCTGCTCCTCAATTTCTCAGATGGGAAACTGGGGCTGGGATTAGGTAATTCCCTGCCCTAGGTGGGGGGGCCTACATGATAGCTCAGTGAAACCGCTATGTTCAGACAGGGTATGTCTGATTCCTCGCTGTTAAAGGCAATTGAGATGCGCCTTCGTGCTTCTCAAACAGCTGCTTGGGGCACCATGATTTGGCAAGGGGAGCTACTCATTCCCCTGGGAATTGTTAACCTGCAAAGAGCTGAGAAGATAAAGACCTCTAACAATTCTCAGTCAGCACCCAATTAATCTCCAAGTCCCAGGATTCCTTGGGAACGGGATGGAAACCGTGATGGTTGAACACATCCAGAGGTGTCATGGGTGAATGGTGGAATGTGAATGAAGTTTGGTAACCAGCCCCTAACTCCATTATACCAAAGAACTTGCCTTTTCCATATCACGTACTGTAACATTAAGAATACAATCGCATGCACTCTTACTTGAGAGTAAGTTGTTGAATGAAGTGAGACTTACGTCAAAGTAACCATGCATGGGATTGCACTGCACCTCTCTTCCCTAGAGAGAAGTGCCAGCATCAGTGTATTCCCTCTAATGAACTTCCTCTGGACAGGTGAACAAAATTTGAGTCCAGTAAAACCTTAAAGACCAACCTCATCATCCAGGCCAGGGTATAAAAGTTCCCAAGTCAAAGCTCACTTCATCAGGTATTTGACAAAGTGAACTTTAACTCACGAAAGATGACACCCTGTATGATTTTGTTGTTCCTTAAGGTGCTACTGGATTCAGATTTCATCCAGCTACTACAGGCGAACACACCTGCCCACCTGAAACTATCCGCACGGCTGGACATTCCGTAGCTTCCAATCAAATACCCGTTCTAAGTGCCCTTGATGAAGTAAACAGTGGAAGGCTGAGCAGAAGGTGTGCTTTGTTTGGTGGTCACAGGGTTGTCAGGCACGCAAGACAGGTGGGGCAACTGAAACTGGCACACAGCGTTTCCATAGGTAAACAAGACACTGTCTCATACGTCCTGAGCACACAGTCACACCCTGCTGTGCTGTGTTCTTCCAAAATAATCCTGAGCATAGTTACACTCCTCTAAGTCCACTGAAGTCACTGTGCTTAGAAGGTCACTCTTAGTTTAGTAAACCGGGGTGTAGCCACAGTGGAAGCCTGACTTCCTCAAGAACGTTCTAGAACCCTTTCCTACCTTCTTGGCTTTCATTTTTTTAAAATAGTGAGTTTCTAGTCCTTTCGCTTATGGAGATTTCGGTGGTGGGGAACCCTGGAGGTACTGCTCTCCCCGATTGACCTATAAGGAGTGAGCAATGAATAAAATTACAAATGCATTGAAATGATTGGCAAGGACTTTGGCACTTTTTATTTTATTTGTGTTATTTCATAAATTAAAGGGACTGAGTCCTCGTGCTTACAAACATTGACAGCTACATTCTCAACGAAGAAGGTTGCTCACCCTGATTATGTGGATGGAGATATTGATAGGCTTGGATCCCGGTGGATTTCCATCAGTGGAACAGCACTTCTTTACCTCTCCCCTCGACCCTGCAATGTAAAATGATCTCCTGCAAGACAGGGGACCCCCCCTCCCCCGGAATAGCATGGGGGTGTCGGTGAAGACCACACACACACACACACACATCTTTTCCGTTCGCCAAAATTTCTTGAGGCCCCCGAGCCATTATTTCAACAATTGTAATTGAATGTCCAAGTAATACTTAACAAAACATTGACTGACGACATGGTACAAAATATATCTTGCTCTAAGATTCTCCAGTGGTGAAAGAAACACGATTGCTGCACCCTGTTTTGGAGAGGTAGGAAGAGGCTTTGGCTGAGACAGAACTTGCTGATGGAGGTGCTGATGGAGATGGACACCCCTTGTTATCCTAACATGGTTCTGTAATAAGCTTTCCTCCGAAAGTCCCACTTGCATCTTGTCCCCTGTTGCAAAGGTCTCTCTGAGCAGGGCTATAAATCTGAGTCACAGGGCAGCCTGCTCCTGTAGCTGTACTTACTCGCACGTTCATCCTCACAGGGCAGCCTGCTCCTATAGCTGTACTTACTCACACGTTCATCCTCCAATACATCGAGAGCATTGGTGTACGACCTGGGCATCGAAGTCCTGTAATGCATTTCGAAATCTGTGTTGTCAATGGAGGAAGCAATGGCCGGGACCTGCTTGTTGGCAGGTGGATAATTGTAATTCGTAGCAGCCTTCTTTAGCTTGCGTTCCTTGCAGCACTGATGAAAGCTGATGGTGAGGGAGACGCCCCCGATGATTTCCAGGCAGCTACCTAGGTAACCAAGGACCAGGCAGTAGCCTACCTGCAGGATGCTGCCAGAAGTGGCGGGGAGGTTGTAGAGTTCGTTATTGTACCAGGAGACAGCAATAAGGCTCAGCAGCCCGGAAATGAAAAGCAACAGGCCGCCCAGCCCAGCCAGCAGGAAGTGGGGTGTTTCCGTCCAGCAGCGCACGCCCATCGAAGCCACAGCCAGCCCAAGGACGAGAACTGCTAGAGACGAAGGCATGAGCCCCTTGGACACTTGCACGGGTTGCTGGGAATAGTATCCGAGGCTGTCTTGGATGTTGCACTGGGTCTGGTGAGTGCTTTCACTTTCCTCGCAGATGTCCCAGAGGCCCTGGTGCTGGATAAGGTCAAAAGCCCTGTCAGGGATCCGACTCACGTCTCTCCAGTTGGGAGCCAGCGTGCTGGTCAGGTTCAGGATAAGGCCGCAGGGACCTAGTACGATGCCCACAATCATGGCCGCCGGGGTCCGCATACTGTGCCTGAGTATGAAGGCGAAGAAGAGCTATTAGTTTTAAATACAGTTTTGCAACTTCTTTCCCTCAAGAGAGACCCTTTTCACAATCCGCAGAGATAAGAACACTTCCTTAACAGCCAAGGGCTCTCTACACACTGAAGACAAGGTCGAGTTCCTAGGGTCCTTTAAGGGCCAAAACGGATGTTACTGTGTTCATGGGTCCAACCTGTGGTGGATTCTGTCATTTTAGACCTGAACTTGGGCCATTTAAAAATGCCACAAGGGCCCAGTTGTCAGGTCCGCAACATGGTGGGACCAGGCGTTTTTCTCCCCACCCCCGTGTGCCTTTTCAAGTGCCCACACAGCCCAAGTTTAACTCTAAAATGGCAGCAGCCACCACAGGTGAGATCCATGGATGCAGTAATGTCTCGTTTGGCCCTCTGTTCAAGTGTGGCATTGGATACACCCACCAAGCTTGGCTGTGTCCCCCCCCCACACACACACACAAACCAAGTCCTCAAACAATGCATCCTGCCAACAGGGGTAGGCAAAAATTTTTTGCCCAAGGATCCAAACAGAAAAACCTACAACAGCTACCAATGGAGAGGTTGAGGTGGAAACAAAGGGATGGGGAGAAAAATATTGTCCTTGGAGAGACATACTTCATATAGAGGTATGTTTTTTGATAAGGGAGAAAGCCACCTGAAGTAAGACTGGTTTAGAAGTTTCAGAATGAAATGTCGGTGGTTTTTCTTTTGATGTACACGCTTAGGAATTTTTATTTATTTAACACATGTCTGTGCTGCCTTTCCACCCACCTCAGGGTCCCCAAGATAGTAACATTTCAAACAGTAAAACTTTAAGCCATTTTACACATTAAATCAGATTTTAAAGTATATATTCTATATGAAACATTTAAAACAAAACATAAACATACAAACAGGGAGAAGGGCTGATAAAAGTTAAACAAAGTTCGAGTCCAGTGGCACCTTGAAGACCAATAAAGGCCTATTATGCATGAGTGTTTTCCCTCACTTTCACTGTGCATGTCTGTCAGGCTTTCTTTGTTGTTCTGCATTGATTTTCTTCCCTTCAGTGCATAGTTCATTTTCTGGTCACTGTTTCCCCAGGTTTTCTGAGAGTGCTTTTGCCCTGATTTTTCCCTTGTTTTGCTTCGAAGCTGAAGGTAATTCAAAAGTGTACAGATTCCCCCCGCCCTTTTGCCACCCCTCGAAGTTCACTCCCCGCCCTCATCAAGATCATTCCGCCAACTCTGTACCTTCTGCCATCCTCCCCCCTTCATCAGTGTACAAGCTCCATTTCCCCCTCATTTTTTTTAATTGACAAGCGGCATGAGTCTAGCTATATGAGACTAGTCTTGGATTGCTGAAAAAATTAAAACAATGGGGGGAGGTTTAAGGAGTTGTGCGAGGTTTAGTTCCCTGCTGGTATTGACTTGAAAGGGGGATCAGGGATGAGGCATACAGCAGCATCCCCAGTGCAAAAGAAAAAAGAGGATCTCAGTGCTGCATGCAAACAAAATAAAGGAGGGGGATTGTCAGCGCAGATTGAAATTGACATGAGATGTAGAAAGAGAGACACACACCGGGATGGGAAGCCTAAAGCTTTGAAAACACTTTTCCCTTTCATGCTTTAGTGAACAAAGTTGTGTGTGGGGGAACCATTTTGGCAGTCTCCAGAAGCCTAACAATAAAATGGTGGCTGAGCTGCATGGACCTTCTGCAAACAGCCACACTTATGAATTGCTTGGGATTAATCAATTTAGTCAGTCCATTTGGAGGAAGAGTGAAATCTGCACAGGACAGTCGTTAAAAAACTGCCAAGTTCACGATCAGTATGCAGGATCAAATTATAGAGTAACAAAGAGAAAACCATGCAAATTTGCAAGGAAGGGCAGGAAATTAGCATTATTATGCAGCTGCACTAGGGCATCAGTGAAAATACCCTCCCAATTTTTTCAGTTTAGTGGCACAAGACTAAAAATGCTCTCCAGAACTTCTGCCAGAGGACTCCTCCCATACACATTGCAGCCCTGTGCAAAGTGTGGTGGAGTTGCAGCCAACTTTGTACAGGTGCGTGCACACACACACACACGTTGCCAACAATAACAGCTTTCAGTGCCAGTGTCAGTGTGTTCTACCATGCATTCTGTACACTCAACATGTTCCACTGTATGAGATTGTATGACTCCCATTTTTCACAGTGGCCGATAACACAGCTGAGAATCCCCTTGTGCTTGGCAATATAGAAAATGGGGCTTTGGGGCTGCTTGTCAGTTTCATAAAAAGTCTGGTCAGTTTCAACAGTCACCCTTTGCCTGTGTTGCTTTTTGTTCCCTTTCATTCCATGAACTAACGCTAAAATGCATGCACATGGAATATGGAAAGTTTATATGGAAAGTTCTTGCTGGACACTACTGCACAGCTGCTAGAGGGCAATTGCATAATTAAAAAAAAAACTATGACCACCCCCACATGTCACAATGTTCCCTCTAAGCTGCGGAGTCTTGTGAGCCAAAATTCTACTTTGTGAGCTAAAAGACCTACTAGGATTAAAGTTGTGAGTGAACCTACTTTTTTTAATAACACAAAAGAAAGGAGGTAGAAGGGGAGAGGTGGACAAAAAGCAAATAGATGGGGAGAGAAGAAGGAAGAAATAAGGGGAGAGGTGGAAAGAAAGCCAATAGATGGGGAGAGAGAAGTAGAAGGGAGGGAGAGGTGTAAAGAAAGCAAATAGAAGGGGAGAGAGGAGTGGAAGGAAGAGAAGGAAAGAGACAAAAATATGTCTCCTTAAATCCCATCACCAAGCCAAGCTGGCCTGCACAGTTGGGGGGGGGCAAGGTTGGAGAATGCATTTAAAGTTAAATGCATTCTCCAACCTTGCCCCCCCCCAACTGTGCAGGCCAGCTTGGCTTGGGGAAGGGATTTAAAGAGATAAATGCCTAAACCAAGCCAAGCTAGCCTATGCAGCGGCAGGTGCCTGTTCCCTACCTCCATTCCTGGTGCGCACACTCACTCTCTGGACAGTGCTGGCCATGGGAGGCCCATGGGGGGCACCGGGCCATGTTGCTGAGGAGGAGAGAGGAGGGCACGTGCGGTCTCCCCCTCCCATGCTGCCAGGCCCCACACAGCAGACATACACTGACAGTGCTGGCCACAGAGGCCCATGGAGGGGCGCCAGGCCACATTGCTGCCAGGGAGGGAGGGAGGGAGGAGAACATGTGCAGCTGGCTCCCCCACACCTCCCTCCACCCTTGGCTGACTGCCCAAGGGCCCCAGATCCCAGATTACACACTCCTGACAACGCTGGGTGCAGAGGCCCGCACGGAGGGGAGAAAATCGAGGGGGCGACTCGCCTCCAATGGTGCAGGCCAGGCAGTGGGCAGCAGCTCTTTGAATACCTCTTGGGCAGTGGGGGCAAGGACTGCTGGGCAGGGGTGGCAGCACCCCCTTTATAGGGCCCACAGGCCCTGGCTGAGGGGGGCAGGGCGAACCCAGGTTAAGCAGCACGTACCCCTGTGCTGGTGGGGGGACGCTCTGCCCTGGGAGCGGGGATTCAGTGTGCCAAGTGGCACAGTGCACAGGCCGGTGCACCCTAGAGGGAACCTTGATCACAAGTGACATTCCATCCTGATTTAGAAAACCGTTTTTTAAATTGTAGCTGCAGAATAAATTCACCACAAGGGAAAAGAATGGTGCATAAAGCGGGTACGGAATCCGAAGTCAAGATTAAAGGCTTACTGCTCTGGGAAACTGAAGTAAGATGTGGACGTGTTTCATATTTCACACAAGGTATTAGCTGTCATGTGCGCATACACTTCTTCAGATACATTGAAGTGGACGTTGCCAGTCCATATATATAGGTGAGCAGCAAATTAACATACAGCATAACAAAGGTATTTAACAGACACAAGGACCAAACTGGAATAACAGGCTTAGTTTAAGTTTCGTTTGGGTTTAATTCCAGGAGAAAACATACATCTACCTATATTTATGGACTGGTATCTGAAGAAGTGTGCCTGCACACGAAAGCTTAGACCAGGAATAAAACTCTGTTGGTCTTAAAGGTGCCGCTGAACTCAAACTTTGTTCTGCTGCTTCGGACCAACACAGGTACCCACCTGAATCTCTGATAAAAATGAATGAGGAAACTTCAAACCAAACAAAAAAAAAGTCCTCACCCGCTTACAGAAGACAAAGATGGAGACACGAATCTCCCTGGGAAGGGAGCTCCAGAGTTTCAGTATCACAATAGAGAAGGCCCTTCCTCATGTCGCCACCTCTACAGCTTCAGGTGGGGGACACCTGAAGGTGACTGTAGTGGCCGAGAAGGTTCACGCGAGAGAGGGCAGTCCTTTGGCTATGGTGGCTGCAAGCCATAGGTGGCTTTAAAGAGCAACACCAGAACCTTGAATTGGGCCCAGAAGCAAAGTGGAAGCCAGTCTAGATGGAACAAGGCTGTAGCTATATGGTCCCACTTCAGTGAATACATATGAATGCAGTGGATTAAAGACAACACCTGTGCAATTTCTGGGCCTGAAACGTGCTCTGTGAGCAAGCAACCTAGTGGGGCACACTTAACATTTCGTTTCCAGAACCACCACATTCTAAATTCTAACGTTAAACAATTGCTGCTTAGCAGGAGGGAACCCCTCAATGGCATCATGCTGGCTTCCAGCCTGCCGTTCAGCCTCCCAGCTGTGACCTGAGCCCATTCCAGCTCCATAACACCCCTGGCTTTGATGTGGAGCTGTGGTACCGAGCAAAATTATCTGGTGTGCCACTGTGCCCCACATGTGCCAGGGTGATTGCCTACCGCTGTCCTGCAATATCCGGGAAGAACAGGCCCAGCTGACAAAGTATCTTCCAGGACGCTTGTTCACCATTAGCTACCTTGTAACTGAGGAACGTCTGACCAAGTTTCCAAACGGCCCCAGGATATCAAAGAACAAACAACACAGGCTGGTGGTCCATAACCAGGCAACAGAAATCCTCACTGAATTTGATACTTTCTCTCCAAGCTCTGCAATTGCTCCTCCCGCCTAGATCCCTTTCCTTTCAGATCACACTCTCTAATTCCTCCCGAAAAGTTCATTCTTGCTTCTGAAAGCTTGGTCTGCCTTGCCTAATGCCACCCAAGTTTCCACCACAGGGATCATCCCAGCGGGGGAACGGTGAATCCAGGCATTGGCTGCCCCCTCCCAAAGAAACAGCGGCGCCGTTCACTTTTAGCCACAAAAGGTGTGTGGCAGCATGAAAGAGAGAGAGTCCTCCGCTTGCACGGGGCCCCTGCCTTTCCCCAGCTCGGCTGCCTGCCTTGCCCTAGTGCCCCCTAGAACCTTGACGCTGACGTCAGCTCGGATACAGCTTACCGAAGCGAGCCAGCTTGGATCTGGCTGCGGCTTGTCGCAGAAGCACCAGCTGTGTGCCTGTTGTTTTCTCCCCTTCGTGCGCCCAGTGAAAAGGAGCTGGCGAGTTTGACCGAAACCTCGTTGTGTGTACAGAGAGACTAAGCCAGCACTGCTGCCAAACTCGTTCTGAGTGGTATTTTTTATATAGGAAAGAAGAGGAAGGGAGGGGAACAAAAGCTAAAAGTGGAACGGTGGAATCAGGAAACGTTACCTTCGACAGGTGATGGCAAACGGGTGGCTTCAGGAAATCCTGCCAGGAAGGTGGGGTCTGGCTTTGAACAGCTTCATAGTCACACCTGCCAAAGTGCGAAGGTGGTAATTTGTCTGGCTCTGAGCAAAGGTCTTTGTTTGGACCGCGATGCACCGTAACTCTCAATCAACACTCCTCATTTAATACATTTAAAAGACCGGCATGTAGACTGTAGGGTCAGCCACTGAGAAGCAAAGAGGAAGTTTCGTCCCTTTGTGAATTTCGTTTTGTTGCCCTTAAGGACAGTTTTCATGACTTTGGAATAAATACAAATGACTTATAATCAAGAACTCGTGTATTATCCAGGAAGCATTTCATTCCACATCCCTTTCTTTTTCAGCTGTATTGGTGTGGCCAACTGTTCAACTGGCCATAGTCGCTGTGTATTTAACAGCATCTAGCCACACATACTTCCTCAGATGGTAACAGCGGACAAGCGTTGAACATGTCTCTCTAGAGGTGGAATCAGAATTCCCTTTAAAAAATAAATATGTATCCCCACCTACTGACTTCTGTGTGTGTGTTTCTGGTCAGTTGGCAACACGCTTTGATCTCATGTTAGTTCAGTTCAGTTTATTGCATATGGCCAATGGCCACTGCAAATATAGTACAATACATTACAATAAAAATGATAAAATACAGAATAAAATAAGCATTAAAACACAGGAGATAGTAATACAAGATAAAAACTAAAACATACGGAAAAGAATATATCATGTTGGTTATTGTTGTTTATATGCTGCCTCTTCATAAACCTGCTTTAGATGGTGGTAAACCTTCAGGCAGGGTCCTTGTGTTGTGCTTTTGCCTTTGGAAAGCACCTAGATGGAGGTCCCATTCTAAAAAAAAAAATTTAAATCTCGTGAGGCTCCTCAGCTTCCTCTGGTCTGTCTGTCCCTGTTTGAGAGCCAGTTTGTTGTGGTGGTTAGGAGCACAGACTCTAATCTGGGAGGACCAGGTTTGATTCCCCACTCCTCCCCATGCAGCTGCTGGTGTGACCTTGGGTCAGTCACAAGTTCTTTCAGAGCTGATCTCTCAGGAACAGCTCTCGAAAGAGCTCTCTCTCAGCCTCACCTACCTCACAGGGTGTCTGTTGCGGGGAAGGGAAGGGAAAGGAGATTGTAAGCCGCTCTGGGACTCCTTCAGGTCGTGAAGGGCAGGGTATAAACCTGATCCCTTCTTCTTTATCCCCATAATGACACTGTAAGGGATGTGGGGCTGACGGAGAGAGCAGCTGGCCCAAGATCACCCAACTAGGCTTTGTGGCAGAAAGGGGGCTTTGAACCATCCTGCCCTGCCATAGTAAAAGAGCCTCTGCTTTGCTTGCAGAAGGTCCCAGGTTCAATCCCCGGCACCTCCAGTTCAAAGAACAAGGCAGTAGGTGATGTGAAAGACCTCTGCCTGAGACACTGGGGAGCTGCTGCCAGGCTGAGTAGGCAATACTGACCTTGATGGACAGTAGTCTGATTCAGTATAAGGCAGCTTCATGGTGTGTGAGCCAAGTGCCCCCAGATCTGAAACTAACCACTGCAGCACACGGCTTCTCTGTTGCATTTTTACCTACCAGGCCCAAGAACCCTGCCTGGGGAAAAACATCCCCATGTGGAGAATGAGGAGATGGCCATAGCCAGGCTGAGAAAAGCCATGGCGAGCCATCTCTAACCCGGTTCATCCTAGGCAAGAGCCCAGGACAGGTAACATGCTGCCATTTTGCATTCTTTTGCGACCTGCAGCTAAACCTGCCCATCTTCATTCTAACGCTGTCCATTGGATTGCACTGCACTAACCAGCTCAAATAAGTTGCCGTTCACCCCCCACCCACCCCGGTCCTTTAAGAGTTATGCGATAGACAGAATTCCAGTTGGTGCAGTTTCTTATCATTGCATCTCTGACCTGGATAGCCCCGGCTAGCCCGATCTTATCAGATCTCAGAAGATAAGCCGGGTCGGCCTGGGATAGAATTTGGATAGTAGAGCCAGTTTGGTGTAGTGGTTAAGTGTGCGGACTCTAATCTGGGAGAACCGGGTTTGATTCCCCACTCCTCCACTTGCACGTGCTGGATGGCCTTGGGCAAGCCGTAGTTCTGATAAGAGCTGTCCTTGACAAAAAAAAGGAGTTTCTGTCAGAGCTCTCTCAGCCCCACCTACCTCACAGGGTGTCTGTGGTGGGGAGGGGAAGGAGTTTGTAAGCCGCTCTGAGACTCCTTCGGGTAGTGAAGGGTGGGGTATAAATCCAATCTCTTCTTCTTCTTTTTGGAAGGGCAACCTCCAAGGAATACCAGGGTTGTGATGCAGAGGCAGGCAATGGCAAACCACCTCTGAAATGTCTCTTGCCTTACAAACAAGTCTAGCTCACCACCTAGTACTGTATAACGCTAAAGAGCTTGAACTTTCGGCTGCCAGATAATCTTAGGATCTCCTGGCTATACTACACACACTGCCATATGGTAATTAATTAATGAATTACTCTCCATGCCAAGAGAAATAACTCTTGTGGAATTCCCAATTGCCCTGTGGCTGCTTAAATCACAGACTGCTGCTGCATTGCCGCTCCCTTGCGTTTTGCAATGGTCCCGTTACCGTCTGTTTTTGAAAAAGCAGCTGTGAGGAAGGGGGAACGGTTCGAACAGGAGTTATTAAACCCTCTCCTGCCTCTGGCATTGTGTGGAACGTAGTGCTAACTCAGCCCTCAAGGATGAGTTACTTTGATGGTAGCAGCTTCTCTTCAGCAAATTCAAGGTGTGAACTGAGAAGCCTGATCTCGGGCACGGGGTGATTTTAGTGAACTGGTAGGCTCTGGAGTGCCAGAATCATTGCTGCCCCACTGCCAGGGGTGAAGCGGGAGGTGGCCCTCGCCCTGTCCAAAGAGGGTGGGAGCCCTTGCTGCCACCAGATAGGGTGGGTGTGAGGTAGGGTTGCCAACTCCCGATTCAGAAATACCTGGAGATTTGGAGGTAAAGCCTGGGAAGACGGGGTTTGGAGAGGGGAGGGGCCTCAGCAGGGTTATAATGCCAGAGACAGCCCACCCTCCGAAGCAGCCGTTTTCTCCAGGGGAACGGATTTCTGTTGTCTGGAGATCGGCTGTGGTTCCTGGAGATATCCAGACCCCACCTTGAGCCTGGTAACTCTAATGGTGGCAGGAGCCTGTTCTTCTTCCCCACCTCCCCCTTGAGGATGAGGGGCCGTGGATGATCAGGGTCCCTCCTAGTATGGGGCCCAGGGCAGCTCCCCCTGTTGCCCTCCAGTGAAGACTGCCCCTGCTCAGGCAAGCCTCTGGAAAGCCTTGCTGTTAACAGGAGAAGACTCGTTTTCGCTATGATTGGGTTTCTTTGAAGGCCTAAGAACACTTTCTGGGAAACTGGCTAGGAGCTAGGATTACATCTCATGGAACCGAAGCTGGTTAACCAGAGACAGTGGAAAGAAATGACAGTCTGTGGAGGTCAGGCCAAGCCTGAGGGGGGAGGAAGTTAGAGCGAGGCCTGCTTACCTTTCTGCCATGAGGTTCTTCAGCATGGGCCAGACTCCAGAAGTGGAGGCACCCCTGTTGTGACCAAATCCAGAAGCAAGCAAGCTTGGGGTTCACCAGAACGGTGTTAACTGAAACACAGAAAAGGAGGGAAAGAAAAGCTGACCTTGCTGAGCGCAAGGCTGCTGCTTGTGATACTTTTAAGGTGAAACGGAAGAGGTGCCATGTATACTAAATGAGGTTAGTTTGTGCCCGCTGCAGAATGGTTTCAGGTTGCGCCAAAGCTCTGGAGACAGAGAAGGGTGGCTGCTGTCCCTTGGAAAATATGACACCCAGAAAAAATAAGCAGGAGTTCAGTGGCCTCTTAAAAAATGGGCAGGGTTTTAGTCCAGCCCACAAGCTCTAGTCCATTTTACTTACGTTATTTTATAGTCCAACTCTCTTACTGGGACTCAAGGTGGATCACACAGAGCCAGCCAATACAATCAACAGGATGGGATGTCCAATAAACACTGCAGTACGTTTTGGATCGTAAAAATCCATAAAAATCTATGCAGGAATAAAACGTCATGACTCTTCAAGGTGCTTGTTTGTTTTTGTTGCAGTTGACTTACAAGGTTGTTCTCTGGAATGAAAAGCTGGTCCCTGGTTCATATAGGGATACCAGACCCTCTGGTGGGGGAGGGGATCCCCACTGTCAAGCCCCACCTCTCTGCTGCCGATCAGCTGGCCAACAGGGGGGGAAGTACTCCCCAAACAAGGGAGAAACACCCAACATTTCAGTGATATGCCTACATGACTTGAACATGACCCGCAAGTGATGTAGGCACATCGGGGACGTCAGGGCGACACTCTGGTTTTGGGGGAGGAATATTGGCACATCGGGGACATCATGGCGACACTCTGGTTTTGGGGGAGGAATATGGTAGAAGCTAATTCTACAGTACAGTTTTGGCCCCGACGGCCCCAACGTGCTTACGTCACTTCCGGGTCACATTGGAAGTCACATGGGTATGTCACTGAAATGTACCAAGAAACTCCCAGCTCCTGGTAAGTGCAACCCCCCCATCCTCTGCCGGCTGCCCGGATGGCCCTGACTACCCAAGGTTCAACTCCTGCATGAGCCACAAACTCATGCTCTGTCATTGTGCTTTTGCAGTCATCCATAACTGGATTTTGTTGTGTGGGCAATACAATCCAGTTGTGAATAACTAAATAATTATTATCATATGGCATTGTGTGTAGAATAGCCAGGAGACCCTAAGATTGTCTGGCAGCCAGAAGTTCTAGCTTCTTTAGCGTTATGCACCACTAGGTGGCGAGCTAGAGTTATTTTTAAGGCAAAAGACATTTCAGAGGTGGTTTTCCGTTGCCTGCCTCTGCATCACGCCCCTGCACTATAGTTTTTGTCCTCTTTTAATAACCTCAGTGACAAGTGAGAATATTGGGCAGGAAACTGGAGTGGGGATTATGCTATTTTGATTCCTCTGTTTACTGTGGCAAGTCAGTTTCAGGAACAGGAGGAACCCTGAAAGGGGGGCAGGAGTACATAAGCAGTTCACAGCCAGACCAGGTGAATTCTGGGCCTAAGTAGACAGGAACCAGGAGCAGTGTTCCCTCTAAGCTGAGTTAGTGTGAGCTAGCTCACACTAACTCAGCTTAGAGGGAACATTGACCAGGAGATGCCTAGCTTCACTCAGCCTGGTACCTGGTTTTAATTGTTTGTTGCAAACCACCTGGCTGTAACTTTTCCGTGTGAAAGAATGCCTATTGCCTGGAGGAAAGGATGTGCTGACCCTATAAGAGAGGCTCGGTACAGTAGCATGCTGTCTTTGGGTACCAGCATTCCACCTCCAGCATTCTTCGCACAAAGAGTTCTTCTGTGTCCAGCAGAGGGCAGCAGTTACTGGTGAATAAACCCAGACAGGGTAAAAAGCAAAAAAAAAAAAAAAAGCTGGGCATGCCAAGCAATTTAGGCGGCGTCCAGAAGCAAAGCATTTTCCACCTGGAATGCAAAATTGTTTCTAAGCTATTATGGGATATTAGCAGTGCAATCCTAAGAACATTCTTCTGGGGGTAAGCCCCAGTGAACAAACCTGAGCAGGATTCTGAGCAGACCTGCTTAGGACTGTTTCATAAGACAACCTTATTGCTTCTGTTTAGGGACACCGTGAAATTCTGCAACCGATGTGCTTGATAGGCAAATATATCACATCCGACAGCCACAAACACCCTTGAGCCAACCTCTGATCTGTTCATATGTCTCCTGCCCACCTTGCACAGCTGTTGAACAGCTTTGCAGCTGCTTAGTAGATGTGACAGTAGAGTTTCATTTCCTTGTAGTGGTGGAGAATCATTTCCTTGCCTTGGTAGGGCTGTTGTACCCACACAGTTGGCAGGGCTGGTGTCAGCATACCCCAGTGTGGGGCAGCTGCCAGGGCTCAAGGATTTTGGTAGGACCCATGGCCACAGGTCCCCACACACCCACATTGCTCCCCTGTCACCCACCCATGCACCCCTACTCCTGCTGTTTGCAAACACTCCACCAGTGCCACCTGTGCTCCTAGCTGAACATACTGACCCGTGCCGCCAGGAAAGGCTTACAGGTGATGCACAGTGGCAGTGCTTCTGGATGTCATGGAGGTGGCACTTTCAGTTGCACCCACTACCATGTGCTGTTAGGGAAAAGGCTGCTGGCAGTAGAGGTGGCTGTAAGCACAGATTGTGGGAGAGCTTGTAAGGAGGTCCACAGGCTGGGGGGCATGAGGGTGGGTGAGGATGGGTGTGCAGGAAAGGAAGTGGTGGATAGAGCAGAGGAGGGGGCCTCTGGGCACTCTTGCCCAAGGCCCCCCCCCAATTCTGGAACTAGACCTGGGAATAAGTGCAGTATTTTTGCAAGCTGTGACGGACTGTCAAGGGTTAATGCCTACCTGAGTCTGAGAACCTTTGAGTGACAGGCTATTCAAATGGAATTCTGTTAAGAGAGTCAGTTAAGGAATGACAGTTGAGAACTGACAGTTGAAGAAGAGACAGTTAAGCACTGACTGTGGACTAGGAAGGAGGCTGAAGGAGTGAGTGGATCAGGGAGGTTCCTCATTCAAACCAAAAAGCAGGGAGATACCTTTTAGCAAAGAGAAGTGATCCCTGCCCAGTTAAGAAGAAAAAGAGCTTCTAGTACAGAGAAGTGATTCCTGTCCAGTCAAAATAGGGGACTAGCTCTTAAAGAAATGACCAATCCCTGGTTTGTGTAATAAGGAAACTGGAACTTGGTTGTATGTTCTTGGCTTCTAAATTTATGTGTCGGTGAAACTCAGAGACCTATGCTGGAGTATTTAAGCAGAAACTGAAAATAAAACCTCTCTCCTCAAAGTTTTAAAGACTGTTGAATAGCAGAAGCACTTACTTGTTGGCAACAAATTATTTGGTGTTTGTGTGAATACAAAGTTCCCTCAGTTTTATTACCTATTCACCTCATACATCCCACACCCAGAGGTTGATTTGGGGGGGGGATCGCGGGGGATCGCAGTTCCCCCGGGTGAGGTGCGGGGGGCGGGGCACACGACAAAGCCCCGCCCCCTTCTTCTGGCCGCCCCCTGCTTCCAGCCTCATTCTGTTGCAGAAGGAGGAAGAAGCAGGAGGGTAAGTTGGCGTCCTCTGCCTGGCTGAGGCCACTCCATGTGGCCTCCGCAAGGACTCCCAGCCCCTTCCAGGAGCTTCCCCGAGGTAGCTGTGTTAGTCTGTTGCTGCAAAATAGTCCAAGAGTTCAAATAGCACCTTTAAGACTAACAAATAGCACCTTTGAGACTAACCTTTAAGACTAAGACTAACTGAGTGGTGGGCGTGGCCTTATGACACACTTCCGGTGATGTCTGGGGGTGTGGCATATGCTAATGAGTTATGCTAATGAGTCCCCCTAGCTCTTTTTCTACGAAACGACCCCTGCCCACACCTGATTCCCCCTGACCTTTTCTCATCCAAGCAGAACATAAGGTGAGTTTGTCTCTTCCCTCAGTTCCCTGGGCTGGGCCAGCATTTATATATATAAGCAACTGGGTGGGATAGCCATAGACAATCACATAAGAAGAAAATAGGTAAAGGGACTGTTCAGCAAGAAAGAAGACAGAAGGGAAAATCCTGCATGTGAGGGAGTAAAGAGAGCGAGATCGTCATGCAAGCATATACTAAATGGCTTGGCAAATGCAATTCCTCCCTCCCTTCTGTATGGATATGTGGCACACATAAACATACATACGTTTTCATACTTTGAATTCTGTAAAGTGTGCCCTCCAGAGGCAACCTGTCAAGTTGTCGAATGACATTTCCAAGAGTGTGGCTTCAGCGCCCTGCAAAGCCCTGTGTCTGCAAAGCCAGAATAACAGATGTAAAATTAGGAAAATCATACATACTTGTTTAATTTGCATAAGAACATAAGAGACGCCAATGTTGGATCAGGCCAAAGGCCCATCCAGTCCAACACTCTGTGTCACACAGTGGCCAGAAATACCAGTGCCATCAGGAGGTCCACCAGTGGGGCCAGGACATTAGAAGCCCTCCCACTGTTGACCCCCCCCCCCAAGCACCAAGAAGACAGAGCATCACTTGCCCCAGAGCCCCTCTCTATACCTTGTGGCTAATAGCCACTGATGGACCTCTGCTCCATATGCTTATCTAATTCCCTTTTGAAGCCGTCCATGCTTGTAGCCGCCACCACTTCCTGTGGCAGTGAATTCCATGTGTTAATCACTCTTTGGGTGAAGAAGTACTTCCTTTTATCCATTCTAACCCGACCACTCAGCAATTTCATGGAGTGCCCACGAGTTCTTGTATTGTGAGAAAGGGAGAAAAGTACCTTTCTCTACCTGCTCTATCCCATGCATAATCTTATAAACCTCAATCATGTCTCCCCTCAGTCGTCGTTTCTCCAAGCTCTAAGCACTTTAAACTTTCCTCATAGGGAAAGTGTTCCAACCCTTTTATCATTCGAGTTGCTCTTTTCTGCACTTTTTCCAAAGCTAGAATATCCTTTTTAAGGTGTGGTGACCAGATGTACACAGACAACAGATTCGGCTTTTCTTGATACCTTTCGGCTACTTTTGTGCACAATTTTGAGTGATTTTTCTAGCACAGAATCCACATGGCCCTGCATGCTACTCCTGAACACGGATGTTCTATTCAGAGATCCTAGTGAATCCTATGTCTTCATTCCATGAATTTGTCTAACTCAGTGATGCCATGTTGCCTGTCAGTGTATTTCCCGGTGCCCACTCCTTTTCCCCAAGGCATTTGTTTTCCAAACCAAACAGCCAATCCTGGCTTTCCTGCATCTCAGTGGAACAGGATGGGCTTCAGAAGACCCCCATGAGAAATCACCCTTATTTCTGAAGGGATGATCCATTCAGAAACAGCTACTCTTATCATAAAAGGGAACCTCCTGACATTCTGTGATTCTGTGGTCAGCTGTGCCCTGTGCAGCCATTTTGTCTGTCTTCAGAGTCCAGAACTGCCCATGACCTCCACAAAGTTGGGAACCCTCGTATACCTCTTTCTAAAACCAATCTAAGCTAGAGGACATCGACACTGAATGCAGTAGCAAGTTCCTTAAGTTAGGTATAGGGTTGCCATTCCTCAGTTGGGGGCGGGGAATCCCCCGGTTTTGCAGGTTTTGAGGCTGATTTTACCATAGAGTTTTGCCCAAAAACCAGGGCATCACCCCCAATGTCACTGGCATGCCTGCGTCGCTGCCGGGTGACATAGGTATGTCACGTGATGTCACCTCCGGCTCCCAGAAGGTCTCCCCCATTCCTCCATCAACATTTCCAATGGACCTGTCAGCCCTATTTAGGTATGGAAACGCACACAAATTCCTGTATAACTAATTCATCCTTTCCCCCAAGCATTTTCGTACATTTGTGTCTCTACCTCTTGTACACTGGTGCGCATTCGTATTCCTTTTATTACGGAGGATCGGTGTGGTGCTGGCTGTTGAGAATCGCCACATTCCACTGCATCTCCTGAAAGCCAGGCAAAATTGAGCTGAAAATGGAAATTAAATTAATAGGTATTAACATCAAGGGAAACCTGGGGAGCAGTTGAGCTGCCCAAGCATGATCTGACAGACATGCTATTTTGGCGTCACGCCATGTTTCCTCAATGTTTCTTCTTGGTGGCCTGCAGCAAAAACCCTTGCGGCTCGTGGATGGGATCCATTAAATTAATTGTTCAGTGACTACCGCCGATATTAATCAAATAATTTGTTTCTGGCTTTCCGCCAGGTCTAGAAAACGAAAATGAGCTAGGAGAGCCTAAGAAAATGAAGTGGTTTGACACAAGCCAGACTAAATCTATACCGTGGTCAGGATTAAATTTGTGGTTGGGCACCGAGCAAGAAAACCAACTTCTGAATGCCTGCTCCCTGGGAGGGGTGTGAGAAATCAAGGACGCTGTTGAGCAGAGTAGATAATGAAATGGTCTTTGTGCCAAACCTGCCCCACTAGGGCTGCCATTTGGCCTCTGGCTGCCAAGCTAGAGGCAGAACGAACATTGTTTAGGGAGCAGTGGCTGAGAGTGTGCGGCTCTCCAGCCCAGCCACAGACATTCCAAAGTGGCCCACCAGGAAAACAAGCTACTGACCACGGGCTTAGAGAAAATTGTAGCTATCTGGCCCTCGGGCATCACCACAAACCTGTCTCAGAGAACAGAAAGTGAATTAGAAAGCTTGTAACACCGCAAAGAAGGAAGACAGGCATTGATTTTGGGTTCTATGGGCCACAAAGCACTTTGGGACACGGGAATAATATATGAAAGGAGAGAGCTTTTGCTGGGGTGTAGGCGGGAATTAGTGCAAACTTCAAATGACATCTCAGCAGTCAATCCAAATTGACAGAACCTCATTTTCTCAGGGTGTAATTTGGGCCTCGCCTTTGTTAAACGGCCCAGTAAGATACAGCTTTGTTGCCAACAGGACCATTTCTTTGGCGCTGCCAGCGTAAAATATCCGGGGTGGATTAGGAGCATGTTGGTTTGAACCCCCACTCAAACACAACAAAGGACCAAACGAGACCTGAAATGCCAGATCTGTCAGGATATAATTTGAGGTATGTAAAAAGCTTCAAGAAGAAAGCACACTGGCTCGAGGGGCTCCCTCAAGCGCCAAGCCAAAATTCAATGGCACTAAGGCGTATGATAATGATGATAATAATACTTATTTATATTATATATATGTGTGTGTGTGTGTGTTTTAAACAGTGTTTAACGATCATTGTGGGATTTGAGGGCCATGGAATTTTCTCAGAGAGGCCTGCTCTCCCTCTAGGCCTTTAGGTGCCTGGATAGAGTGCTGAGCAGTGTTCCCTCTAAGCTGAGTTAGTGTGAGCTAGCTCACAGTTTTTTAGCCTCCGGCTCGCACAGTTTTGTCTTCACTCAGGAAGGATGGCTCCAGAGCAAACTACTTTATGCAGTAGCCAAATCACTCACTCACAACTTTAATGCCAGTCGCTCACAAAGTGGAATTTCTGCTCACAAGACTCCACAGCTTAGAGGGAGCATTGGTGCTGAGGTAAACTGATCTGGAGTTTTCGATAATTTTATTGGCTGGCAAGCTTTTCTCTTGATTCCCCTCTCTGGTTGGCCTCGTTGGTTTAGATGACGCGTTTTTAATTGTGCTGTTTGATCTCGTTTTCTGTTCCTTTCCAAGGCTGGTGCCATCACTACCTGGTTTATGGACCAGTTAGGCTGAAAAGTGAGATAGAAATAGATGAAACAAATCCTTACATCAATCCTACAAGGTAGGACAATAATAGACCCACATCACAGATGGAAAACTAAGTCTCTGAGAGAGCAGGTGGGTTAAAACCATGACAGAGGCAACAGTTAACAGAGGGACTTTGTGAATCATAGCTCTGGCAATGGAGGCATTAATGAATCGTTATTTAAGAGTCTGCCTTTTTAAATGTACAGTGAGGTGGGTGGTCCCCCCCCCCCCTGCGAAAACAGCACATCTAACTGAACTCTCCTAGTGCTGTCCTGTGCAGAGTAACTCCACTCTAGGCCCACTGATTTCAGTGAGCTCATGCTGGGCTCACTCCATATAGGATTGCACTGTTAGGTTGCTTGCAACCCTATGCACACTCAGCTGGGGGTGGGGTCCTATTAAACTTAGTGAGATTGACGTCTGAGTAGACTTGCTTAGGACTGCTCCTTTAGTCACTCACAGTGCAGTCCTAGTCAGGATCGCACCCTTCTAAGCCCTTTGACCTCAGTAGGCTTAGAGTGTAACTTGGCTTAGGATGGTTATTGCAACTTCAAGGCATAGCATCAATGGTACATACACCATAGTTCTTGTGCTGCCAGATTTCTGTCACAGTTGCCCCACTCACTATATAATGCCATTATTTTATGAAAATTGCTGCTGAGAGCACCACCCAACAGACCCACCCACTGTCATGCCTGCCCTTGACTCAGGCCCAGAGCCAGCTCCTGACAGTCTAAGAGGGGAGGATTCAGTGCCTTTAAGAGCTGAAGAAGCATCAGGATCTGCACCTACTGTAAGTACTGAGGAGGATACACAGCAATCTGAGTCAACTACAGGACGGTTTGCACCTGGGATTGAGCAGGCCATAAGCAGCTCACCACCTGCATTTCCCCCACCTGTAAGTAGGCTTAGGGATCAGAGATGCCAGGAGCTGGATAGCAGACGAAAAAAAAGCACGTTCAAGAGGGCGGAGATCCTTGAGCCCTGAGTTTTAACAGGGCACTATTTAGTAGGGCCTCTGGCCATGAGCAATTTGTGCTGGCAACCTCGTTTGTAGAACTAGAAGATCTGCACCTTGATTCCTGTTTGACTTTGCGGCTTTTGGACTGGGCTGGTGTTTGGACTGCTCTGGCTCCTGACTTCCAGCTTTGAACCTGACCACGCCCTCAGCTTTGCTCCCTGTATTCTGACCTTTGGTAACGTTTGACTACGGCTTTGTCTGGTGTTTTGGAACTTGTTTAATGCTCTGCTGACTGCTCTCCCGGCTGACCTTTGGACTTGTATTGTGACTCCCCCTGTCTGCCTGCCTCCCTGGCTCTACTGTGACACCCAACAGGCAGATCAGGTGGAAATTGGTACATTTGCCAAATCAAGCTGAAAGCCAAGGAGTATGTAGTATCCATGTCTTGAGGCTTGCTCCCACACTTTGCATCCAAATCCTACCCTGAACCTCAAAGGTTTTCACATTGGTGTTAGCCACCTCCTGCTGAGGAACTACACAGTCCCTAATTTTATTTTATTTTACTGAGCCACAATGACTCAAAAAGCTTTTTCAAGCACATTCAGACTTAAGCAGGCTCATTGAGCCCATGCCTTGGCTGGCGCAAAGGATGCCAGGCCTACCCGGTATAGCGGGAGACCTCTCGGCATCCTTGGGGTTTTTTTGCCCACTGGTGCCTCAGGTGCCAGTGGGAGGAAATGGGGGGGGGGGAGAAAATGGAGCGCACGCCAGGGTTACACTGGCACTTTATCGTCTATTCTGGTAAAACCCAGAATTGAAGTGGCAGATGATCTTGCCTTTACAAAAACTGTATCTTGAAACCATACAGTCTTTGTAAATGTTAGCCGTCGCTTCTGGGTGTGTTTTTTTTACTGGAAGCAGGGCTCTTTTTATAGCAGGAACTCCTGTGCATATTAGGCAACACACCCCTAATGTAGCCAGTCCTCTGAGAGCTTACAGAGATCTTCTTACAGGGGCTACTGTAAGCTCTTGGAGGATTGGCTACATTGGGGGGGGGGGTGTCGCCTAATATGCAAAGGCGCTCCTGCTACAAAAAGAGCCCTGACTGGAAGTGACATCAGCACGATGGCATACCAGGCCCCGCCCCCCAAGTTTATCCAGTGGGGTTGCCAGCTGTAGTCTGGCAACTAAGGTTGCCAGGTCCCCTCTGGCCTGTGGTGGGGGATGGGGGGGAAGGGTTGCCAGATCCGGGTTGGGAAACTCCTGGAGATTTGAGGGAGGAGCCTGGGGAGGACAAGGACCTCAGTGGGCTACAATGCCACAGAGCCCACCCTCCAAAGCGGCCATTTTCTCCAGGGGGAACTGATCTCTGTAGTCTGGAGATCAGTCTGTAGTTCCAGGGGTTCCCCAGGTCCCACCTGGAGGCTGGCATCCCTACTGACGACCATGGCTTTAACTCAAAGGTACATTCAAGTGAAAAGCGAATCCTTGATACAGAGCTGATGCTGAGAAAATGAGTTCTGCAAAGCAGGCATGGGCTCGAATGCCTGCAGCGGCCGCCTCTGCTCCATGGCTGGCTGTTTGTATCCTGTGAAAAATTACGTGCAGAAATGCCCCTGACTACTTGATAGCATTTTAGCCTCTCTGTGGGAAGCGACTCCATAAGCCCTTGAATTGTCTCGTGGCTCAATTTAGCGCAAGGTCAAGGAGGCGAAAGTAAAAAAAAAATAGATAAGTGGAGCAGCGGAGTTGTTGCCCTGCATGATAACCACGAACTATCCGGTCAAGAGCTCTCGACGCATTGTATGATTGCTCTCCTCAGGTTTAGGAAGCTTTTCGGCAGAAGATATCCCACGGACAATGCTTTTCCTGGCATGGGGATAGAACCAGGGGGAAAGCTTCATCTGCTGTAACAGGGAGGGGCTGTGGCTCAGTGGCAGAGCTTCTGATTTGGACTCAGAAAGTCCCATGTTCGAATTCTGACATCACCCATGCATAGGATCAGGAGGTAGGGAATGTGAGACCCTAGAAAGCTGGTGGCCATCAGCACACACAACACTGCCCCTGGACAGATCAAGGGTCTGACTTGACAGTTTCATGAGTTCATGTCAGAATGCTTACAATTCACAAGCAAAGCAAATTACAGAAATTGGTATTCCTGTATATTTGGCCTTTGAATGGGAAGGAGACCCTTTTGCTTCCCCTTATACAAACTCACAACACCGCTCCTGACCACTTAGTACAGTCCAGAGAAAGTGTGGACAAAGCTATTTTTCATAAAGGCTGTGACCCTGTGCATACTTACTTGTAGGGTTCCCAACCTCCAGGTGGTGGCTGGAGATCTCCTGGGATTACAACTGATCTCCAGGTGACAGAGATCAGTTCCCCTGGATTAAATGGCCACTTTGAAAAGTGGACCCTATGTCATTATACCCCATTGAAGTCCCTCTGTTCCCCAAACTCTGCCCTCCTCAGACTCCATCCCCAGAATCTCCAGGTGTTTCCCAATCTGGAGTTGGCAACCTACTTGCTTGGACCCATTGAACTTAGTGGGATTTATCTCTGAGTAAACTGCATCAAATCACGGCATGCACTAACATAGGCCCCTTATGCATGGGTGTTTTCCTTCGCTTTCACCGTGCACATGACCTTTGGGGTTTCTTTGTCGTTTTGCATTGATTTTCCTCCCTTCAGCGCTCAGCTTGCTTTCCGGTTGCTGTTCCCCCGGGTTTTCTGAGAGTGCTTTTGTGTTGATTTTTCCCTTGTTCCGCATCCAAGCCAAAGTTAATTCAAAAGCATACGGGTTCCCTCAGATTTCCCCCCTGCTCTTTTGCTGCCCCTCAGAGATCACTCCCCCACCCACATCAAGGTCATTCCACCCACTCTGCACCTTCCGCCATCCTCCCCCCCTCATCAGTATTCAAGCTCCATTGATTATTTTCCCCCATGTTGTTTTAAATTTTAAAATTTTTTACAAAAGGCATGAGTCTAGCGATATGAGACTATCGCTAGTCTCAGATCACTGAATTTAAAAAAACACATCTTCAAGTAGTTGAAGGGCTGTCATATAGAGGATGGTATAGAGGTGTTTTCTGATGCCCCAGAAGGTTGGACCAGAACCAACGGGTTGAAATTAAATCAGAAGAGATTTCAGCTAAACGTTAGGAAGAACTTCCTGACAGTTAAAGCAGTTCCTCAGTGGAACGGGCTTCCTCGGGAAGTGGTGGGCTCTCCTTCTTTGGAGGTTTTCAAACAGAGGCTAGATGGCCATCTGACAGCCATGCTGATTCTGCGAACTTAGGCAGATCATGAGAGGGAGGGCAGGAAGGGTTGCCTCAGTGCTTAGTTCTTGTGGCCCTTTCTTACACGCCCAGGGAAATGCTGATTGCCACTTTGGGGTCAGGAAGCCGTTTTTCTCCAGGCCAGTTTGGCCAGGGATCCTGGAGGTTTTTTGTCATCTTCTGTGCATGGAACGGCAGTCACTGGGTGTGGAGGGGGAGGTCATTGTAAATTTCCTGCATTTTGCAGGGGGTTGGACTAGATGACCCTGGAGGTCCCTTCCAACTCTATGATTCTATGGGAAGGGGATACAGGGGGAAATGAAATGACCCCTGCAAAGTCCTTGTGGGTTCCCTGCTTGTTATATTATATTTTTAATTTATACTCCATCTTTCTTCCCAATAGAGATCTAACAGCAGCTTCAGTGATTATTCTTCTCACATCTGAAAACTCATGAAAGCTCATTCCCTGCCACATATTTTGTTAGTCTTTAAGGTGCTACTGGACTCTTGCTGTTTTCTACTGCTACAGACAGACGAACATGGCTACCCATCTTGACCTATGATGTAGGTTAGGCTCAGAGTGAATGACTGGCCTAAGGACACCCAATGACCTTCATGGAGCCCCGGTGGGTGGGGATTCAAACCTGGGTCTCCCAGATCCTAGTTCAACATTCTAACCACCAACACAACACTGCTAAGACAAATGCATAGGGTTAGACCAAAATCAGATATGGTAAGTTTATTCCCCCCACACAAACCTGGATGGCCAAGGATGGCCCAGGTTAGCCCAATCTCACCAGATCTCGGAAGCTAAGCAGGGTCGGTCTCAGCTAGTATTTGGATGGGAGACCAGCAAGGAAGTCCAGGGTTGCTACACAGAGGCAGGCAATGGCAAACCACCTCTGAACATCTCTTTGCCTGGAAAACTCGATTGGGTCACCATGCTGTGTACAGTTCTGGTCACCGTATCTCAAAAAGAACTTTGCAAAGCTGGGGGAAGTACAGAGGAGGGCAACCAAGAGGATCAGGGGGTTGGAGCACCTTCCCTATGAGGAGAGTCTGGGACTTTCCAGTTTAGAAAAGAGACGACTTGGGGGGGGGATGAGAGAGGTTTATAAAATTATGCATGGGGGTGGAGACAGTTGCCACAGAGAACCTTTTCTCCCTCTCCCAAAATACTAGAACTCAGGGGCATCCAATGAAGTTGATGGGCAGTAGGTTCAGGATGGACAACAGGAAATACTACTTTATACTGAAAATGTGGGATTCGCTGCCTGAGGATGTAGTGATGGCCACAAGAATAAACAGCTTTAAAAGGGCATCAGATAGATTCATGGAGGATACATCTATCAGTGGCTATTAGCCCTGGTGACTGAGGAGAACCTCCACATTCAGAGGCACTGAGCCTCTGAATCCCACAGCTAGGAGGCAACATCAGGGGAAGGCCTCGGCCTCTATACCCTGTTGTTGGTCCTCCAGGTGAACTGGTTGGCCACTGTGTGAGACAGGATGCTGGACTAGATGGTCCACTGGTCTGATCTAGCAGGGCTCTTCTTATGTTTTCATAAGCCGCCTGCGACTTGATAGCACTTACCAAGTCTACTACCAGCTATTGGCCTTAAGAGGTAAATAGAACTTCCATGTTCAGAGGAAGTATACCTCTGAATATGGTGTGCCTGGGGATAAACAACAGGAGGTGAACATCACCTTCCTGCGCTGCTGGTGAGCCTCCAGAAGTTTTTGGCTGGCTGCTGTTGGAAACAGAATTACTCAATTCGGCGGGCCTTTGGTTTGAGCCTGCAGCTCATTCTCAAGTTCTGGGTTATGATCCGGGTTTTCTTTTCCTGTTCTTACCCCCATTTAATATCAAGTTCATAATCCTTCAGCAATCTGTAAACACACGTCCTGGTGTTTTCGGTGTTCCTGGAAAGATTAGCTGAGTAATGTTGAGCAACAGAGGTTGCAGAGCAGGACTTTGTACCTTGCGATTCCTGTTTCGTGTCTTTGCCCAGGGAGGGGCTGACAGTAAATGTAGTAATTCATGGAGCGTGCCTTCCAGATGGTGGAGATCTTTGGCTACCAGATGAAAGTTTTTCTAGTTCCGGAGCATGTTGTGGGGAAGCAGATGCTTATCTAATGCTTTCGGCCTAGGGCTGTGGTAAAAAATTATATTTGCTAAGAAGAAGAGTTGTTTTTTATACGCCTCTTTTCTCTACCCGAAGGAGTCTCAAAAGTGACCTACAATCGCCAGTTTGGTGTAGTGCTTAAGAGTGTGGACTCTAATCTGGGAGAACCAGGTTTTGATTCCCTACTCCTCTATATGCAGCTACTGGTGTGACCTTGGGTCAATTACAAGTTCTTTCAGAGCAGTTCTCTCAAGAGCAGTTAACTGAGTTCTCTCAGCCCCACCTACCTCACAGGGTGCCTGCTATGGGGAGGGGAAGGGAAAGGAGATTGTAAGCCGCTCTGAGACTCGGAGTGAAGGGCAGGGTATAAATCCAATCTCCTCCCTCTCTTCCTCCTCCTCCTCCTCTTCTTCTCAGAGTGGACCTGTAGCTATAGTGAGGTCCTGCCCCCTAAATTTACAGCCACGCCCCACAAAATTTTCATTCAGAAAGCTTTTTAGAAAGTAATTATTTGTATCCATTCATCCATGCCGCACCCTGCCCCCAGCTGGCCAGCCCTGTGCCGTCGTCTCCAGCTGGCTGTAACTGCTCACTTGGCTTGGCAGTGGGCAGGCAGCGGCTGATCCCAACCTGGAGAACGGTAGGCTGCGCCTCTTTTCACAGATGGGGGGGGGGAGGGCAAGAGCTACAATTCCCATTAAAATACAATTCATCTTTGAAGAGCTGCTGCAAGTAATTCATGATTGTTTGTTTGTTTATGTATTTATTTTTGGATTGCCCCACAAGGAAAAAATATGCCCCGCAAGCCAAAAAAACCCCAGCAGGGTGAACAGACTATTCCATTATAATGTATAAAACAGGTACACCACGTTGACAAAGACAGGCATGGGGAACAGAAATGGCTAACGTATTTCTTCCCATCATTCTGTTCGGGTAGTAGCTGTTGCCGAATCTGCTTGCTCTGAAGTACCTGTGAGATTCAGCATCTCCTGCCCCCATGGTGGTGAGTTTATAACACACTGTGCCTGAGAGTATAGCGGGAAAAGCTATTTAACAGCAAAGCAAATGAATGCAATTTGCAAGCATCAAAGAACAGCAGTGTGTAATGAAGGGGCGGGGGCAGTAACGCCAGGTTGTGATCTTCGGTGCAGGAACAGAGGCCTTGCAAGTTGGCAGGAGGGTTCCTATATTCGTCTGTGGAATGCTGGAGGGGAGGCTTTTCTTCCCCGCACTTCTGCATAAGATAAGGGGAGCTGTCAGTAAACCATTTTGTTTCCACCTTGAGGATAAGCTGCCCAGGCCGCGTGGCAGCTCAGACCACCTAGTTGCCATAGGCCGGGGAGAAAGTGCCAGTCTGCAGTAGGCGAGGGATCTTGCCTGCGACAGAATTTTCGAGGCAGACGTGCTTCGTGAATTTATGGAAATAAACCCTGAGCTCTCTCCTGCACTCAAACACACAGAGGAATTCCTGCTATTTATAATCCTGAAACAAAAAAAAGGAAACGATGGGGGTCACACATTTATAATCCTGAAACAACAAAAAAAAGGAAACGATGGGGGTCACAAAATACTGGCATCTAATCAGGAATGTGAAAACCTGGACCTGAGTGAGGGCAGGATGTCGAGGCATTCATTTTCTCCCCCTGCCAATCTGCAGCCTGGTCCCCCATGGTGGGTCGGAAGTTCATTTATGCCACTCTGATGCCCACAGGGCTAGTTGCCTGAAATATCTATAAATCCACAGAAGCTGAAATGCTCTTGCATGAAAGAGCTCTGTGTGATGAGTGGTTAAGGTTGCTAGACAGGCTGGTACTCCCTAACTCAGTGTTTTCTAATTAACTGAAGCAATTTTTCTGTGAATAAAAAAAAACGTAGATGAATACTTACACTCCAAATCTCCCTAGAGGTTAAAATGGTGAGACTGAGGGTGTTGTTCTTTGGTCACATGATGGGAAGACAAGACTCTTTGTCATCAAAGACCATAATGCTAGGAAACGTGGAAAGCAGCAGGAAAAGAGGAAAACCCAACATGAAGTAGATCGACTCAGCCAAGGAAGCCACCGGCCCTGTTAATGATAGGCTGGTTCGGAGGTCATTAATTCAGAGGGTCACCATCAGTTGGAAGCAACATGACATCATTTAACATGCTCACAAATGTTTCCTTCTCGAGTATTAGTTTGAGATGTTTCAGTGAAATTTTCCAGTAAAATCTTATTTACGAAGTGCTTAAGAATCAGAAGTAGAGACCAATGCTCCCTCTAATATGTGGAGTCTTGTAAGCAAAAATTCAGCTTCATGAGCTACCGGCATTAAAGTTGTGAGCGAGCGATTTGGCTGCTGCATAAATCAGTTTGCTTTGGACCCATTGTTGGGTGTTACAAGTCAAAACACTTCAGTATTTACAGGGTTAATGATGTTTGTTAAGTCACATGTTTGTTTGTAACCAATCTGTTTAGAAAATAGAGTGCCCGGGAACTTTGGAGCTAATTTGCTAGTCTGATTGGAAACCAAGGTGTCAGGTATTTTAGCATATTGGCTTCTCCTCCCGTTCTTTGTTCTGACTGAGAAGGAGATGCCATTTGGCTCTTCCCGTTTTACCTTTTAGCTGCAAGGATGTAGACAAATTAGCTCTTCGTTATTTTATATCCTATTGGGAAATTACTTCTTCTATCACTGCTGCCGAGCTGGGGGTTGCTTGCTTCTCACTACCCAAAGACAGAGTGTCCAGGCTGAAGATTCAACAGGGCAAGGGGAAGCTAGGAGGTCAGTGTGGTGCCCGAGGTGCTGGATAGAGGCAGGTGAACAGGTGGAAGGTGTTTTCATGGATTGTCTGTAAGGTTGCCAACCATTAGGTGAAGACTGCAGATCCCTCAGAATGACAAGTTGACTCTAAACTACAGAGATCAGTTGCCATGGTGGACATGGCTGCTGTGGAGGGTGGAGTCTATGGTGTTGTACACCTTTGAAGTCTCTGCCCTCCCCAAACCTCCCCCCCCCAGCAATTTCCCAACCCAGAGCTGGCAACCCTAATTGTCTGGTTAGGAGAGTTCAGGGACCGGGAGGAATAAAGGGTACTATACTATGCCCAAGTACCACGTTTGCTGGTCGGAGAGTAGACCAAACCTCTCCCCCCCCCTCCCCAGCAATTTCCCAACCCAGAGCTGGCAACCCTAATTGTCTGGTTAGGAGAGTTCAGGGACAGGGAGGAATAAAGGGTACTATACTATGCCCAAGTACCACGTTTGCTGGTCGGAGAGTAGACAGCGGTACACACTTTCCCAGACCTGCTTTTCTTCATGGGGGTGGTCTGGAAGAGAAGATGGACATCATCTAAGATTCTATCCGTATCAGCACCATTTTCCTTTCCTCAGCCCACCATAGCCACCTGCTGTACACACGGAGGGCTGTTTTCAGCCTTTTAAAACAGGACAACTGCTAGATTCCTAGCAGTAGAAAAGAGCAAGAGTCCAGTAGCACCTTAAAGACGAACAAATGCTACTAGACTCTTGCTCTTTTCTACTGCTATGAACAGACTAACACGGCTACCCATCCTGATCTATCTGTTAGATTCCTATAGCATTATAACCGTCCATTGCTACAGTCTTCTAGGGCGTCTGAATTCCCAGCTCTAGCACTTTTTTGTATCTCTGCAAAATCTTCGTGTCTTGGTGTAGTTTGTACACCAGTTTGGTGTAGTAGTTAAGAGCAGCAAACTCTAATCTGGAGAACCAGGTTTGGTTCCTCAGGTCTCCGCATGAAGCCTGCTGGGTGACCTTGGGTCAGTCACAAGTTCCCTCAGAACTGTTCTCTCAACAGCAGTTCTCGCAGAGCTCTCTCAGCCCCACTTATATCACAGGGTGTCTGTTGTGGGGAGAGGAAGGGAAGGTGACTGTAAGCCACTCTTACAAGTGAATGGCGGGATATAAATCCAATCTGTTCTTCTTCTTCTTCGTGGTGGTGGTGGTAAGGTTATTTCACTATATAGCTGGCTGTTGAAGTGTTTGAGGCTTTTCTTCTTCTTCTGGCAGTCCAAAAACTGACACGCCTCCCATTTGAAATGGGATTGCCTGGAGCTGACAAAATACTTGGTTTTTATTATGTCAAAGGTTGACATTTTGTCCCTGCCTAGCTTCATGTATACAGGGCAAAAGTGATGCCTCCGCTAATTTATGGGGTGCCTGTCTGGTCTGATGGGCACAAGCCAAACACAGGGAACTTACGCAGGTTCAGTCCCTTAGAGCTACTCTAGGAGCCTCCCCAGGCTCCATCCACCAATCTCCAGGAGTTCCCCAACCTGGAGCTGGCAGTCCTACCCCCCCCCCCAATCCCGTGCTGGGGGGCCAGGGCGACTTGGCAACCCTAGTTCCAACACTGTTGATTTTTATTTTTATTTTTGCATTACAGCTCTTCCCTTTGCTCAGAAATGCACCTTTCAATACTAAAGGGGCAAAAACTAGAGGATGAACCGTTTTACGGTCTGGAGCAGGCTTGGGCATTAGTCAAGTGAAACATTTGTGATGCAGGTTACTAGAAGACGCATGCCGTGGCACGCAGGCCTTGTTCACCTTTAATTTTGGATCTCAGCTTCCTAGTAATTAAGAAATGTGAAAGCCGTTTAAAAACCTTACGTGCACCAAAGCAGAGGAGAGCTTTTACGTTTGCACTTTACCATTTATCAGCAAGCCCTGTGAGTTTTCCCTCCTGATGGTTAACTATGTCTCTGGATCTCAAGTGTGATGAAGACTGCATTCCATGTGCTGTTGTCTTATAATCTTTATAAAGAAGGTAGAGATGACGTACTTACTCCACTCTTGGATATGGTACCATGCTATTCAGTAGAACAGCTAGTTACCCTTTTCCTTGCACATATCCCTGAAAAAGTAGCTGTATTTTTCAGCGTAGCCATTGAGACGACCAGGGGTCATTTCGTAGAAAAAGAGCTAGGGGAACTCATTAGCATAACTCATTAGCGTATGCCACACCCCCTGACATCAGGGGCCCGGCGGTGG
>NW_015164210.1:173555-181304 GCF_001447785.1 Gekko japonicus
CCCGCAATAGCTAGCAATCCAAAACAGTCCCGTGGAGCCTGAGCGGTGGGTGTTGCCTTCTGACACACTTCCGGTGATGCCAGGGGGTGTAGCATATGCAAATGAGTTATGCTAATGAGTTATGCTACTGAGCTCCTGCACCTCTTTTTCTACAAAATGACTCCTGATGGTGGGTATCAAATGAGCTAGTTTAGTTGGTGTTAAGTGTTAAGTACCATCTCAACATGACCTTCATATTTGTCTCTATAATATATAAGGATTTTGAAAGAACTCTGTTAATCATAAACATTTACAGTTGCTCTATTTTGTTTCAATGATTATATTGCTAAAAAGTATCTTGACTGTGTTATAACCTTTGTTGTTGTTTGCTCTGAAAATAAAAAAGGCATTAATGTTCAACTTCGAATCTCAGACGTAGACACATTGACTCTCAAGGGTTAACTTCCCAGCATAGAGAAAGACCTTCTTTTAAAATCATATCCTGCAGGTGGTAATGTGATTCCTGACTGTTATCTCAATTAAAATGCTTGCTGCTTTCGCTATAAACTTCAAACCAGGATTGTGCTTCTGTTATGAAATGAATACTCCTATCAATCATAGAATTCTCTTGAGCAGACGCCTTCAACTGCAACGCAGACGTAATAAAACATTTTACACTTGGTCTTGCCAGTTATGTGGAGAACAGTTTACAGATAGCTAATCTTCCAGCCACTGGGGCACCAACAAATGAAGTGTAACAGGAAGCAGGTCAAAGAAATATTTCCTGCTGTGGCTATTTGCTATATCAGCCAGCTTGACACTATAACAGCTGTATCACCTGGACCAGTCCTTCTAGTTCGTTTGAACTAGCGGTATCCACTGAGAGTGGGGACTTTTCAGTGGTTGCCCCAATGGAAGGCCCTTTCCCAGAAGTCTCATTTGGCCCCGTTTTTGGAGATTAACAGAAAAGTCCCACCAACCTGTAATTTACCCAACAAAATTCTAAGAACACTTTCCTGTGAATAAGCCCCATTGAATAAAATGTGACTTCTGAATATACCTACTTAGGATCGCTCCCTAAACATGGGTTGCCAGCCCTCCTGGAATAAGAACTCATCTCCAGGCGACAGAGATCATTTCCCCTGGAGAAAATGGCTGCTATGGAGGGATGACACTATGGCATTATATCCCACTGAGGTCCCGCCCCTCTCTCCTCCCCAGGCTCCACCCCCCCAAATCTCCAGGTCTTGCCCAATCCAGAGTCGGCATTGGCAATTCTTTCCCTTACTCTCTTGGCCCTGCTGGTAGGTTTGTGAATTACAGCTTGGGAAATTCTTGGAAATCTGGCTGTGGATTCTAGGGAGGGGAAGGAGCTCAGTGGAGACGTGAGGCCTTAGAGCCTGCCCTGCAAAGCTGCCATTTCCTCCGGGGGAACCGATCTCTGCAGTCTGAAGGCCAGCTATTCTTGGAGGACTCTGCAGGCCCCACCTGGAGGTTGGCAACCAAACCTGCTACTGTTGATGTATGACGACTGACTTCTGGTTTGTGGTTTTGATTTGTGTTTCTGTTGGTGGGTGCTTTTTTCAAATTGTCACATTGGAAGAAGAAGAGGATGAGGAGATTGGAATTGTACCCCGCCCTTTACTTGGGAGTCCCAGAGCGGCTTGCAGTCTCCTTCCCTTCCTTTTCCACAACAGACACCATGTGAGGTAGGTGGGGCTGAGAGAGATCTTGAGAGAACAGCTGTGAGAGAACCGTGACTGACCCAAGGTCACCCAGCTTGGCTACACATGGAGGAGTGGGGGGATCAAACCCAGTTCTCCCAGGTGGGAGTCCACTGCTCTTAACCACTACACCAAACTGACTGTCTATTAATGGATTATTTCCCCTTGTCTAATGCAATAATTGTGTGGACATGACGCAGTTGACTTTTGTTGACCCTTCATGGGGTTTTCAAGGCAAGAGATGAAAATGGTTAATTGCCATTGCCTGCCTCTATGTAGCAACCCTGGGCTTCCTTGGTGGTCTCCCATCCAAATACTTGTTGGCAGAGTTTATGCATGCAGAGGAACAGAGTACCAATTGTTTAAAGGAAATAACTCAGTCCATTAAAGAAGAAATAAGCTCTGATAGAACAGAGGAGAGGGAGAGAGGCTTAACTAACTGACTAACTGCTGTGAGAGACGGGAACGAAGGGGGGAGGGCTCAGTTGGAGCCGGAACTCTCCAAAGAGCCAATCAGGAGGCAGGAAGGACATAATTTGAAATTGTGGGAAGTCCCTAATCTAGCAGTGCTAACTAGCAGTCCAGCTGTCCCCTATTGGCTGTCCTTCTGAGCTTCTTCAGGTAGGTGCACTTTAGACCTTGTATATTTCAATGGTACTAACCGTGGCCAACCCTCTTTAGTTTCCAAACCCAGATGGGATTGGGCCAGTCAAGGCTATACCACTTTGTAAATCACAACGGAAAGGCAGCAAAAAAAGCCTGGTAAATAAATGTAATTAGAATCCGCCTCAGCATAGTCTGCATCTGGTTTGTACCTATTTTGATGTCCTGACTCGGTGAGTTTGACTCTGGCAAAGTATTCCATCCAACCAGGGGCTCACTTGATATAGGGAGAGCAGGTGGGTTTGTTTTTCCCCCTGAAGATATCTACTTGGCAGTTCAGGTATTTCTGCTGGAAACTGACCGATAGCCAATGCTCCCTCTAAGCTGTGGAGTCGTCGTGAGCAAAAATTCTAGTTTGTGAGCTCCTGGCATTAAAGTTGTGAGTGAGCGATTTGCCTACTGCATAAATTAGTTTGCTCTGGAGCCATCCTTCCTGAGCTGAGACAAAAATGTGTGAGCCGGAGGCTAAAAAACCGTGAGCTGGCTCACACTAACTCAGCTTAGAGGGAACACTGCCAATAACATGTGTGTGTGTAGATTGCTGGATTTCTGAGTGCCCTGCTGCCCTGACCTGGATAGCTCAGGCTAGTCAGATCTCAGAAGCTAAGCAGGGTCAGCTCTGGTTATTATTTGGATGGGAGACCTCCATGGAATACCAGCAGTCAGGAGGCAGAGGCAGGCAGTGGCGAACCACCTCTGAACGTCTCTTGCCTTGAAAACCCCACAGGGTCACCAAAGGTCAGCTGTGACTTGAGGGCACTTTCCACCACTACCAAAACACTGCAGCTGGTCATATGACTTGATTCTAGCCACACAAAAAAATGCATTTGAGTGACACAGAATAACCCAGGTGTTCTGCTATGATGACTCATTCACACATGCAAGCCATCACTTGAATGCCACAGGCGTCAAATAATGGGACGTGCATGTATTAACTAGCAAACAAACTCTTTTTTCTTCTAGCCCCAATCACAGCTTTAAACCCTACCGTGGATGGCCCATCCCAGCCCGATCTTGTTGGTCGGCCTGGTTAGTATTTGGATGGGAGACCACCAAGGAAGGCCAGGGTTGATACGGACAGTTAGGCAATGGCAGAATGCCTCCATTCCTGCAGCTTTTCTCTAATAGAAGAAGAAGAAGATATTGGATTTATACCCAGCCCTTCACTCGGAGTCTCAGAGCAGCTTACAATCTCCTTCCTCCTCCCCTCCCCATAACAGACACCCTGTGAGGTAGGTGGGTCTGAGAGAGCTCTTTCCAGAACTGCTCTTGAGAGAACAGTTCCGAAATAACTTGTGACTGACCCAAGGTCACACCAGCAGCTGCATGTGGAGGAGTGGGGAATCAAACCCGGTTCTCCCAGGTTAGAGTCTGCGCTCTTAACCACTACACCAAACTGGCTCTCAGTTTCCCAGATCTCTTTGCCGCATGAGTGGGGGGATTTGGGGAGGCATTCTGGGAGTGGGCAGGGATGTAGTGCAACGCACTGACGTCACCCAGAAGTGATGTCAGCACATCGGGGTGACACTGTGCTTTTTGGGCAAAACTCTATGGTAAACTGTCCCCAGACCATAGAGTTTTGCCCCAAAAGCAGAGCATCCCCCCGACGACCGATGTACTGACATCACGGGTTTTTTTTGGGGGGGGGGTTTCCCTCCAACTGGCCAGCTGGCTGGCCCACAAAAGCAGGGGATCCCCCGCCCCCACCTGGGGAATGGTATCCCTACTTTAATAGGATGGGATGTGTCTTCAAAAACATATTAAGGGTGCCTTCTATTGTATGAGTTGCCTCTTCCCACTATGAACCAAGTGAAGCTTCAGAAGCCTGGTCCAATCGCAAACCACCCCTGTTCACCTCTTGTCTTGAAAACCCTACGTCGGCTGTAACCTGATGGCACTTTCCACCACCAGTCACAGCTTATGTCATGAGCACAGAGCTAGGTTGTTTTCTCTCAGCAGGAGGCCGGATGTGTGTGTGTGTGTGTGTGTGTCCTGATCTACCTCTAGCTGCCCTTTAAAAGGGACTTTCTGAATGACTTATTGCATCAAAGCACAGAGAGGTGCACATATAAATGCACATCACCCTGAAAGCAACACAATGTGGATAGGAGGCAGTGGCATTTACATTAGGATACACATCTAATTTATGTCTCCGGTTTCCAATAGAGCAAGTGATACCCGGGAGCCTGCTTCAACATGCCCAGTTCGCCTTACCTCAATTACAGCAAGGAGCTTTAAAGGGAAATTTTAGAAGCTGTTGGCTCTACTGATTATCCTCAGTGTCAAAAAATGCCCCCCGTGTTGTTCTAGCTGTTCGCAGAGATTATAAATGAACCTCCCCTTCCTGTGGCCCGAAGTGTAAACTGAAACCACCAAACCTGTTTTCTGCCCTTTTTGTAGATAATCTATTGCGAACAACAATGGAAGGAATCTGGAAAAAATAGTTGGTGTTTCTGAGCTCTGAATTATGCAATCTGTAAGGATCCGGCTTGTCTCCCCCCCCTCCAGCAGAGGACTCATAACTCCCCATGGCTGGTCACCAATTCAGTCTTTTTAGCTTCAGCTATCCCACAAGGGGGCTGAGCTTTGAATTGTGCAATCTGTAAGGATCCGGCCCTCCAGCAGAGGACTCAAAACTCCTCTAGGCTGGTCACCAATTCAGTCTTTTTAGCTTCAGCTATCCCACAAGGGGGTTGTGGTTATAAATGCTAATTTAAGGATGATTCTGCATTGGCTTTTCCCTCCGTCGTTTTACGAAACCCACGTTGGAACAGAAATTCCCCTCTGCATCGCATGCTGCTTTCACTTCCTTTGATAATCAGATTTTATGGTAGCTTCCACACTCCATGCCACTTTCGCTTTTTTTGATCATCAGATTTTATGGTACCTTCTGCATAAATTTATGGGGTTTTTATGGCCGTTCAGGGGTGACTTTGCAGTCAGTGGGGTGTTGCCCCGAGGTATTTGAAAGGGGTTTTGAGCTGCACTTTTCCCTCCCAGTTGAGAAAATGTGGAGCGAATGCTATATGCAGAATCGCACTAACAATTACCAACTGTGACAATCAGAGATGGTGGTTATGATTGCACTTCTTTGTAGGACTTAATGCCAGAGGTGGCATTTATTCCTTTTTACTGTGAAATGGCTACGAAGTTGGTAGAAAGCCTGCATTGAAAGGTTACTCCATTTAAAAGATTAGCGTTATACTGGGAAAGGTTATTCAGCAAGCATTCCTCGGGGCTCTGTGTAGGATCTGCAGGCATTCAGTTATTTCAATAAGGATAAGGATGAAATCCTGTTATACTTGTCAGCTTCGTGGATGAGACGGACTGGAGTGAAATTGCAAATATTTTCGTGAACGGCTAAAAACCAGCTCAATAGATTAGGGAATCGGGCAGATGAAATTCAATCCAGACAAGTGTGATTTGGGAAAGAAGAATCAAATGTGCAAAATATAAATTAGGAGGATTTGAGTCGATAGCAGCGCTTCCGGGAGAGATTTATGGACAGTAACAGATACCAAATAGGCCACATTTGACGCTGCATAACAAAAGGCGGCTAGTATTTGTTTTGTTTCTTTGGAAAGATTTCTTCCCTGCCCCTCCAAAGTAAATTGTTCAAAGCAGTTTACAATCATAATAAAATATAAACTACACAATAAAATCAGACTCGAAAGGAAATCAATCACTGGCATTAAATGGAATTAAAGTCCCAGCAGGGAAATTTAGAGCAGCCATAAATAATGGCGGAGCAGTCAGAACAGTAATGGTGACAGTTAAACTCGCAGTACAGCAACGAGAACCCACATTAACCAGAATCAAAATGACCGATTAAAGGCAGAATAGAACAACAGAAGTCCATCTGGCACCTAAACCCCAACGCAAAGACATCTGATGGGTTTGATGGGGGGGGGGAGCAGGGCCTTTTAAAAGCATATTTGGAAGCGTAGAGTGGCAGGCGATTGCAATTAGTTGTGCATAGTGCACAATGCTACAACAGACATGTGTCTTTTCCTTGTGCGCACACATACTTTATGGTGCAGAGTAACTTTCTGTGAGATTTAGAAGGATACAGAGAGGGCGAAACAATCCTCGGAATGTGACAGCAGTAACAGTGACGAGTGTTATAGGCAGGGGCCGTTTCGTAGAAAAAGAGCTACGGGAACTCATTAGCATAACTCATTAGCATATGCCACACCGGCTTTTCCACCTTCTCCTTTTCCTTGTTTGTTTCCCTGTTCCTGTTGCTGGGAGGGGGTCTGTTCCATGTGTGTTTTGCTCCCTCTAGTGGTCGATTCTATATTACATAGGATTATTTCTGACCTGCAGTTTAGATCTGCAGGATGACATGCCAGACGTTTGTTTGTTTTTTAAGTGAAGAACAAAAGAAAGAAAACCCAGCTCCAATTGTTTCATGTAAGTCAGATGCCTGTTAAGAATTTTCTGGCAACTCTCCCCTTACCATGATAGGTCCAGTGTCACTTGTTTTGTCAGGAAAGAGTTCCCCGTGTTCTAGAATGAGTTTAAAACACAGATGAATACTCTGTGGAGAGAGTCTCAGTGAGGTCTGCATGGGGTGTCTAGCAAGTGGAAGAGGGATTGGCGTCCTTGATCAGAGTCCTGGGTTTGAGAGGACCCCGTACAACGGACTTTACTTTCCCCATGGTTATCAGTTACTGTTTATATCAGTGAACAGAATACAACTTTGGCATGACTTAATTTATGGGTTGGATCCCACACAAAATTTCTATTAATGGAAGGGAGGGCCATTTTGGCCAATCCCCCCCCCTTCCGCAACAGACCTCATGGTGTTACTGGGCATCCTTTGTCCCCCAGAGCAGCATGTCTGGCAGGCATTTTTGGACTGTGGCAGAAGGGTGGGGGGAGACAAGGACATCTCACTCCATTGATAGAAATCTCTTCCACCAGTTGTAATGTATTCAATAGCTGCCATTGAATGCATGATGTATGTGAAACATCTAATTGACTTGCCATGTTGAGCTTCGTCCTGGGCTAGGATCCAAATCCATCCAATCGCATTGCTAGCCCAGGAAGCACATAGCCAATCACCTTACAGCAAGCTCCCTGAGCGGGAACGTCCGTGATTGGTCCTTATATGACAACCGTATTGGTTGGTATTTGTACAGTGGGTGTGGCTACATTAGCCGGGAGAGTTTAAAAGCAGGACAACTGCAATGTAAAAGCTGAACTGTTCTGTTCTGGCTATCAGATGTTGATCCGTGTTGGAGTTGTGTTTGAGTTGAAGAATAAAGCTGTGTTCTTGCTGAATCACTCTCCGACTGCTTTGTTAAGCGAGCGACTTAACACCAGTGGAGCTTTATCATGGGCTCCAAGCCTTTAATTGCAGATACCTTTTTTTTTTTAG
>NW_015164210.1:182503-196374 GCF_001447785.1 Gekko japonicus
TAGGTACCACTTCGGTGGGAAGGGAACAGCGTTCCGTGTGCCTTGGTGTTTAGTCATGCCGGCCACATGACTATGGAAACGTCTTCAGACAGTGCTGGCTCTTTGGCTTGGAAACGGAGATGAGCACCGCAACCCTAGAGTCGGACTCGACCGGCTTTCGAGCAAGGGAACCTTTACCTTTTAATCTGTTACCCGCCTTGGTGGCTCTTGTGGGGGCAGAAAGGCGGGCTATAAATCATGTAAAATAAAATATATAAATATATAAAATGCCTGCACCTTCCTGAGGGAGCATTTTACCAGAAAGGAACCACAGGAGCCTATGTGGCCGATGCCAGTGCTGCTGTTCCCTTCTCCTTCGAGCATTGCTTTACTTGAAGGAAAAATACAAACAGGATACATACATTTTATTGTCAGACGAGATCGCCCTTCCGTGTCTGTTGCCTTCGCACGCCAGCTTCCTTCCTTCACATAATGTTCCTTTTGTGTGAGGTTTTGAATAGGATACATAAAGACCCCGAACAAGGGTCATTTATTAGTTTCTTCACAGAGGCCAACAGAACAGGCAGTTAACATGGCCTCAAGTCTGATTTCGGCAGATAAGGCTATGTTTCTGGTATGTAGCCAAATGCCCTTGGCAGTTGGACCTCTGGGAAATCCAAGCCAGGTGCCAGATTTAAAAACAAAAAATCACACCAATGGTTTATTCTCCACCTACACAAAAGGCATTTCTAAAATTCTTTCAGAAACTGCTACATGATACCACTAACAGAGCGGGCAGAGCTGGTCTCCCCTGAAGGTGACACAGACGGTAAATTTTGGGGTCGTGAAAGAGCAGCAAATTTGATCTATGATTATTTCTTATTGCCTTTCTGCCTCTGTGGGATCTGTCATCTGGAACGTTTACCTCAGTCCTCTTGCAGAGACAGTGGCCCTTTCTGCACCGACAGATTTCTTTGGAGAATCTGAGGAGTCAAACCTTAAGGGTTGACTTCACAGTCGCACACTTTCCCTCGGCACTGCCATCCCCCTCTTCCGGTTTATTTAGTTGTGTAGTCTGTATGCATTCTGCATCTACAAGCAAAACCCACATTTTTTTTGCCTAATTAATATGGGACTGTCATGTGATGGCATGTGGGTGGTGTCCAAAATTTTTAAATTGATGCAGTCACCCTACCACAGTTAAAACTTTTAACTGCAGACCCAACTCCTCCCTCCCTCTATGATTCTGCAAAAAGAAAAGGAAGGGAGGGGAAAATCCAGGCCCACACATCTAAGACTGACACATTTGGAAGCAGGGAATCCCCTAGTCCTTTATATTTACTGATTCCTTCTTATGCTCCCTCTGGCTTTTTAAAAGTTTGCCTGAGCGGGAGAAGGAAGGGGAAAAAACAGAACGGGGAGGGAGTGTCATCCTAAAGAGAGAGAGACTGAAACGGGGTAGGGCAGTGGGCAACACTTAAATACCCGCAGAAACAATCCTACATTAGAAAGGATTAGCAATTCGAAAGCTGATGAGAACAAAGAATCGCTGCAAAAGGAGTTTTGGTAACTGCGGGGCAACAGTGTGCTGGAAGCGATCTGAATGCAGACAAATGCAGAAACAAGAAAAAGCCCCAACACAAACTGGAGCTGGAAGCGGGAGGGAGTGCAGAATGGAAGAATAAGAAGTGCTCAGAAACTGAAGCGACATACGGGTGCAGAAATGGCAAGAGAGAAACTATTTATGGAAGACAGGGACAGTGTCTGCCATGCCCCTTGTGCAGTGTCCCCTCTAAGCTGAGTTCGTGTGAGCTAGCTCACAGTTTTTTAGCCTCCTGCTCACACATTTTTGTCTTAGCTCAGGAAGGGATGGCTCCAGAGGAAACTAATCTATGCAGCAGCCAAATGGCTCGCTCACAACTTTAATGCCAGTCGCTCACAAAGTGGAATTTTTGCTCACAAGACTCGGCAGCTTAGAGGGAGCATTGCCCTTGTGTTTCAAACCCCATGTGTTTGTTCCTTAAATAGGGTTGTCAGGTCCCCCCCCCGGCCTCCAGTGGGGGTCAGGGGTGTAGGGTTGCCAGCTGCAGGCTGGGAAACTCCTGGAGATTTGGAGGCAGAGTCTGGGGAGGACAGGGACCTCAGTGAGTTGCAATACAATAGAGTCCACCCTCCAAAGCATCCATTTTCTTCAGGGGAACTGATCCCTGTAGTCTGCTGATGAGCTGTAATTCCAGGAGATCCCCAGGCCCCACCGGGAGGCTGGCAACTAGGGTTGGCAGGGCCCCTTGGCAGTGGCTACCAGCAAAAGATGTTGGGTAGGGTTGCCGGATCCAAGTTGGGAAACTCCTGGAGATTTGGGGATAGAACTGGGAGAAAACAGGGACCCCAGTGGGGTACAATGTCACAGAGTCCACCCTCCAAAGAATCCCATTTTCTCCAGGGAAATTGTAACCCTGGAGATGGGCTGTAATTCCAGGGGATCCCTGGGTCCCACCTGCAGGCTGGCATCCCTATCCTCAAGAAGAGGAAGAAGAGCAGATTTTTATGCCCCACTTTTCTCCACCCTAAGGAATCTCAGAGCAGCTTACAATCTCCTTCCCTTCCTCTCCCCACAACAGACACCCTGTAAAGTAGGTGGGGCTGAGAGAGCTCTGAGAGAACTATGACTGGCCCAAGGTCACCCAGCTGTCTCCATCTGGAGGACTGTGGAATTAAACCCAGTTCTCCCAGATTAGAGTCCACCACACTTCACCACTACAGCACACTGGCTCTCAGGAGCATCCATTTCTCTGGCTCCATTCCCTAGATCTACATCCCAACGACCAGGGCTATTTTTGGGCAGGAACGCACAGGAACGGAGTTCCGGCTGGCTCTCGAGTTGGCCACACCCAGCAGGAACTCATTAGCATAATAGGCCACACCCAACAGCAGAAACTCATTAGGATTGGCTACAGTAGGGGTGTGTGGCCTAACATGCAAAGAAGTTCCTGCTACAAAAAAAGCTCTGGGTTTTGACAACAAACAAGATAAACAGAATAAGAATCAAAAAGTGGGTGTGGCTGGATGACCACATTTCTGGTAACATGGGGTGCGGCCTACTATGCTAATGAGCGGTGCCGTCAGGGTGTGGCCTAATATGCCAATGAGTTTCTGCTGTTGGGTGTGGCCTATTATGCTAATGAGTTCCTGCTGGGCTTTTTCTACAAAAAATGCCCTGCCAACGACCAATGCACCTTACCAAGTATTCATGTCCCCCATGTGTCCTATCTACAGACCCATGCTAAGAATCCTGTGCTTGGAACTTCATTCTCAGGCGAGTGTGCGCCTGGTTCAGATTTGGACTGTGGTACGCAAGGAGAGGGTGTTTAAGTTTCCACCATCGTCCCAATCTGAAAAGGCCCTGGGGGCTGCTATGTGCCCCTCTGGGGAGACTTATATAGGTAATGGGAGTAACCTTTCTTGGGCAACAAAATACCTTAAAACAGCTTGCTTGCATCTGGGATCTTTACACTCGTAAGTCGAATATATCCTGCCCCCCCTTTCACGGTTACCAGCTCCAGATTAGGAAATACCTGGGGGTTTGGGGGTGGAGCCTGAGGAGGGCGGGGTTTGGGGAGGGGAGGGGACCTCAGCAGAGTACAACGCCATAGAGTCCACCTTCCAAAGTGGCCATTTTCTCCAGGGGAACTGAGCTCCATTGCCTGGAGATCAGTTGTAACCCCAGGAGATGGCCAGCCACCACCTGGAGGGTTGGCAACCGTATCCCTGCAACATTGCATATGGGATAAGCCTTCTTCTTTGCTAAAGAGAGACTAGTGAGAAGCAAAAGGGGGGGGAGCCCTACGCTAGGCAAAATGACACAAATGCACATCTGAGTAGCTACAACAAAGCAAAGCTGCAATTCCCTCGTCCGTTTTTTTCTGATCTCTTCACGGCAGGCTTTTTGCAATAACATTAGCTTATTAAATTTGCCTTGGCGGCGTTATTACCGGCACATTACCCCAGCCTCTTGGTCATGAAGGAAAATGGGCCTAAAATGTGTCGAGCAGCGTGATCAAACCACGAGAAAAGTCAGAAAGATGACAAGGCCACACCTGAGCCAGTCGTTAAGCAAATATCACACTGTTCACAACGGGATTGCAGGAATGCGCAGGCCTGGCTGTTTAGGAAGAGCATAATTGGCAAAAGCCGTTGACGAGAGAGAAGGTCCCCCTGCGGTTCCATTAATCCTGCCAGAATCTTCAGATTCGCTATCATCTGTAGAATTGAGGCCTGTTAATGGTACATTGTGATCATCGTACATAATTCTTTACAGGATGACATTAAACAAATAAGGGCAGTCCTGGCCCTTAAGAGTTTTCACTTTAATCTTAACTCATTGTGGGAGGGAGAGAAACAAATAGTACTACACAGGGGCCAAGGAAGGCAGGGTGGTGTAGCGATTACAGTATCAGCCTAGAATCTAGGTTCCAGTCCCCACTCAGCTGTGAAGGGATCACTTTCACACATGCGAAATATTCGTGCAGTTTCAATTGACTTCGGCGGCCATTTGCAAGTGGATTTTGCCATTCCACAAAGTAAAATACAGTTGCAGGGTGCATGGAAAGTGCATTACTTAGTGGGTGTGAAAGCACCAAGGTAACCTTGGACCAATCACACTTTCAGCCGAATCTACCCCACAGGGTTATGAGGATAAAATGGGGAAGGGAGAAGGCTGTAGGCCACTTGAAGCCCATTGAAGGGAAGACGGGGGTGAAAAGTACGCAGACGGAGAGTGATTTCAGCAAAGCGTACTTTATTCGATCAGGAACAAGGCAGCTTTGGCCGGCTCACAGGTCAGCTTATATTTCCCGAGAAACCGCCACCCAAAACACCCCCCCCCACTTCCCAATAGGTTATTTACACTGGCCGAGAGTCTCATTGGCTCTCGGCCAGGAACCTAGCCCCCTGATTGGAGTGGGCTAGGATCCGCCTAGTCCATTGTCTCTTGGAGTGAAGCTCAACGTTTATCTCTGGACTTGTCTGGACTTGTCAGGACTGTTTGTCTCTGGACTTGTCAGGACTGGATACATTACAGGGGGGGGAGGGAAATCTGTTGATAGGTAGTCAATGGAAGCTGGCTTAGGCTATCTATGGTCCATCTAGGCCAACGTTTTCTTTCTAATGCCAGACCAGAGTCTGAAGCCAATTGCTTGTTAACTCACTGTATTTGGCAACTGGAAGCGTACTGTCTCTGCAAATGGATGTAACTATCTGCCAACTACTTATAGCCATGTCTTTCGCCTTTCACTCCTTTTAAAAACCTGAACGACTAGCCAGTGTTTTGTAGGTAAACGATTCCATATGTTAGTTGTGCGCTATGTGAACAAATCCTTCCATATAGCTGTCCTGCATCTGCTACCAAGCAATTTCATTGGGTGATGCCAAGTTCTAGTATCAAGATGGTGGAGGGTGGCAAATCTATCTCTCTCTCTCTCTCTCTCTCTCTCTCTCTCTCTCTCTCTCACACACACCCACACACACACCCACACACACACACACACTTAATATCTGCAACGTTTATTATATGCCACTCATATCTTGAACCTTGACCTGGATTTGGGTTGCCAGATCCAGGTTAGGAAATTCCTGAAAATTTGTGGATGGAGCCTGTGGAGGACAGGGACCTCAGTGGGGCACAAAACCATAGAGTCCACCCTCCGGAACGTCCATGTTCTCCAGGGGGGAACTGATCTCTGCAGTCTGGAGATGAGCTGTAATTCTGAGGGATCCCCAGGTCCCTCCTGGAGGCTGGCACCCCTAATCTGGATAGTCCAGGCTAGCCTGATCTCTTCAGATCCTGGAACCTAAGCAGGGTGGGCCCTGGCTAGTACTTGAATGGGAGACCGCCAAGGAATAGCAGGGTCTTGACACAGAAGCAGGCAATAGCAAACCACCTCCAAATGTCTCTTGCCTTGAAAACCCTAAGGAATTGCCACAAAGTCAGCTGTGACTTGACGGCAAAAAACAACAACACAAAAACTCATACCTTGAGTCGTCCTTTCCCACCCCTCCCTCAATCGAAAAACTTAAAAAAATTTCGAGAAGAGAGGGGAGAAAACAGTAAGATCATCAGCCAATGGGGAACCAAAGCAATTTAGAATGCAAAAGAAGAAAGTACAATAGCACTAGACAAGACAACCTGAGGAGGAGAGGCTCCCGAGTACACAGTGGGTCTTCCTCTCTCCTGACAGATCTTCCTCCCAGCTCTAGGCTACGAGTCAAAGGACAAGAGCCACCACCCCCTATAGATGGAAAGCCTGAACACCAGGTCGTGACGTCACAGTAATGGCGACGAGGGTAGTCATAACATTCCCTGTGTGGTTATGTGGGGCTAAGCAGAGGGCTGCTGTTAAGTGTGAATCACACCCTGTGTAATAGGGGGTGGTGCAAGAGCCCATAGTTCGTGCCCAGGGGCTCGCACCTCCAAGTACACCCAGGCCTTAAGTACCTGCGTGAGCAGGAAGAGAAACAAAGTCAACAAGTTGTTCCTCAGCTGCTGCTAGAACGAGCAGGCCCTTCCCCACTTTCTTCCGTTGCTAGGTATGTAAAACTTTTCCTGCAGTACAACCGACTCTGGAATATTTATCTGGCTTGCGAATTGGTTGTCTGTGCTTGGAAGAATCGACTTGGCCAGAGGAAACTCGAGCGAGGTGGTTTCAGGTGCCAAAGGCGTTGTAGAAGGAACCCTTCTGGATCTGATCTCAGACAACTCATCCGGCACTAGAAAATCCATCGACTGTCTGTGTTATCTAGGGTTTGATGTTATCCAGGCCGCTTAAGTTCCCTTGTCCTGAGAACTTGCATGACATGCCGGCAAAGGGCCAAATGGAACAAGACACCAGGAGATTCCTGATCAGATGTCCTACATTTTTTTGTAATTCAAAGAAGCTGTGGAGGGTGGGGAGACTGGCTCAGGGACCCTGTGCCAGTGGGAGAAGGTGCTCCACCCTTTCCTCTGTGGCCTCAGCGTGCCACCTGTTCCCAGGGCTTTTTTGGTAGAAAAAGCCCAGCAGGAACTCATTAGCATAACAGGCCACACCCACCAGCAGAAACTCATTAGCATAGTAGGCCACACCCCTGACAGCACAGCACATTAGCATATTAGGCCACACCCCCATGTCACCAGAAGTATGGTCATCCAGCCACGCCCACCTTTTGCTTGTTATTCTGTTTACCTTGTTTGTTGTCACAACCCAGAGCTATTTTTGTAGCAGGAACTCCTTTGCACGTTAGGCCACACACCCCTAATGTAGCCAGTCCTAATGAGTTTCTGCTGTTGGGTGTGGCCTATTATGCTAATGAGTTCCTGCTGGGCGTGGCCAACTCAGGAGCCAGCCGAAACTCCGTTCCTGTGCGTTCCTGCCCAAGAATAGCCCTGCCTGTTCCGCATTTCAAGGAAATTGTCCTGATTTATTTACTGCAGAAACTCTCATGGAAAGGAAAAGATACACTATTCCTCCCAAAGGTGGTTTTAGTTGAACATAGTACACTGGGACGGTGTAATCTGAGAGGGGTAAGGGTTGCCAGCCTCCAGGTGGTAGCTGGGGATTTCCTGGGGTTACAACTGATCTCCAGGCGGCAGAGATCACTCCCCCTGGAGGGAACGGCCCCTTTAGAAGGTTGGACTCTGTGTCATTCTACCCCACTGAAGTCCTTCCCCTTTCCAAACCCCGCCCTCCTCAGGCCCCACCCCCCGAATCTCTAGGTATTTCGCAACCCCGAGCTGGCAACCCTAAACAGAGGCCATGCAATGGTCTGACACGTAAAAAAAATTATCATTTTCTTTTCTTGCCATCGTCACAGCCCACTCATGGCAACTCCATATAGTTTTCAAGGCAAGAGTTATTCGGAGGTGGTTTGCTATTACCTACCTCTGGGTAGCGACTACAGACTGTCGGTGGTCTCCCACCCAAATATTGACCAGGGCCAACCCTGGTTAGTTTCCCAGATCTGATGGAATCGGGCTAGCCTGGGCACTCTAGGTAATTTTCTTACAGGCAAGTGTTCCTTCTTTTGGAATTCTTGAGTTGGCAACACCTGGGGCCAGAACCTTGGCATCCTGTGCCGGGCAATGTGAGCCGCCCTGAGCCCGCTTGCGGGGAGGGCGGGTTATAAATATAAATAATAATAATAATCTAAATCCCCCACCTACGGGCTCATCCAGTTGCAGAAAAGGCACATTAATAGAATCCAAACCACCAGTATCTAAAGTGCAAGAAGTAGTCGTTCTAGTCTTCTCTGAGACAGTCAGACCTCCTCTGGAGTAATGAGTCCAGTTCTCCACTCTGGGCTTTAAGGAAGGTGATATTCATTTAAATGTGGTGGAAGGTGCCATCAAATTGCAGTTGACATCTCATGGGGTTTTCAAGGCAAGAGATAAACAGAGGTGGTTTGCCATTGCCTACCTCTCTGCTGCGGTCACACTGGAGGCGTGGTGCAATCTGGCTGCACCTCTATTTGCGGCGGTTTAAATAGTTGCGGGAAGTTTTGATCAGACATTCCACCCCGAACTGCCTTCACTGTGCATTCGCCCCATGGTCCATCGTTCAGATTGTTGCGGCATTCTTTTTTTTGTTTTCTGTCTTTCACCCATGCACATAGGCGTGTATCTGAAGCTCTGGCTCTTTTCTGACAGCTCCACAGTCTCTCTACCAAGTACTCTCAGGCCCCAGTTATACAGGCCAGAAAATGCGGGGGGGAAGTGTGTGTGTTTGCCCCGGAGGAAAAAAACGCGCAGTTGCACGATCAGACGTCCCTTCGAGGTCCCGTGGAGGTTCCGCGGTTAGGGGGCAGGTGCCGATCACATGATGATCCTGCAGCGCGGCAAAGAAGCAGTGCAGCGCGATCACACCAGCAATCACTAGCAGTGTTCCCTCTAAGCTGAGTTAGTGTGAGCTAGCTCACAGTTTTTTAGCCTCCAGCTCACACATTTTTGTCTTAGCTCAGGAAGGATGGCTCCAGAGCTAACTAATTGATGCAGTAGCTAAATCGCTTGCTCAGAACTTTAATGCCCGTAGCTCACAAAGTGGAATTTTTGCTCACAGGACTCCACAGCTTGGAGGGAACATTGATCACTAGGCGCCGCTTCTGTGGCAAACGGCATGGATTTTTTAAAAAAACTGAAGTTTGTGCATACGCATGACCGAGCAATCGTATCTGCACATCCGAAGGCGGGTGGTGGGCTTACCGGAGAGGGCGACAGACGCTTCCGGACCCCAACAGAGCTCCGAGGCAGCCAATGGAGGGGGAGGTGGGCCCCCTCGTCACAGCCGCTATAACCGCCTGCGCAACAGTGGCCATAGCGACCCTCCAGAGGCGGTAAGCCTGGCTGCAGTGGGAGGGGGCCTCTTTGTGCGCATGCACCGTTGGACGCTTGTGCACATCCTGTGGAGACTTGAAAAAAACCAAACCTGTTAGTGACGGGATATGGGCGGGCACCGGATGCCACGGGATTCCACCGGAAACACGATCAGGCGCCCGCCCTTGCCCCGCGGTTTCCGGAATCTTCGGCGGGAAGCCTCAGGTTCGGCACGGGAGCTCTACGCTTCCCAGATGTGGTGGTTTGATCGCGCCCGGAAAATCCGCCTATCTTCCGTCTCTGTAGCATGGCTAATGCTCCGTGTGACCGCAGCCTCAGCCTCCTTCCCTTTGCCTCTCTTCCATGGAATACATGGGGGGGTGGCAAAAGTGCAGATTTACATGAGAGTAGTCCCATTGACGTCAGTGCATTTACCCTTGTGTCAATCATGGGATGCTCTCAGACTCTGGCAGAGAGACGGGGAGAGGGGGTTGGGGGGGAATTTTTTGTTTGGAAACAACTCCCCCGGGGGACTCCCGATCCAGAATGACTACTTGGCCAAGGACATCGCTATCTGATCCAAAAGGGGGGGGGGGGAAAACGGAAGGGCAGGTTCAGACTTCAAAAAAAGCGGCTTGACTTTGCGAGAGGGGAGTACAGACATCCGCCCATGCATGATGAATGCACAGGGAACTGAAAGCACCACATGTTCCATGGTGGCTATTTACTCCATTCCCAACTTGTTGTATGACGGGATTCGTATGACTGCGGAACGGCTGACAGATGTGGATGTATGACGGGATTCATATGACTGCGGAACGGCTGACAGATGTGGATATGTGAACAAGCCCATTTAATCTGTTTGGGAAGAGCAACTTTGCCGGGCCAAAATGCCGGTCTGAACCCAGCCTCTGTGTAGCAACCCTGGACTTTTGTGTTGGTCTCCCATCTAAGTACTAACTAGATTTTCAAGATCTAATCAGACCAGGCTAGCTTGTGCCATTCAGGTGAAGATGTTCCGTTATACCGGAAAAACTAATGGGGTGCACTACTTGCCACTGATGACATCAGCCTTTGAAACCTACTCCTATCTGCGTCGCCCCCACCCCGGGTTCTGTGTCTTGGTAACAGTCGATTTCTATTAGACAGAGTTCACAGGGTGGGGAATCTGGACCCAAGCTGTAAACTCCAAAACTGTCATACATTACCTGCGTTTTCTCTCTTCCCATTTTGTGCTGTTCCTTCTTTGGACCAGGCACAAAAGGCGCTTCAGTCCCAGTTTGGTGTAGTGGTTAAGTGTGTGGACTCTAATCTGGAGAACCAGGTGTGATTCCCCACTCCTCCACATGCAGCTGCTGGTGTGACCTTGGGTCAATCACAAGTTCTCTCACAGCTGTTCTCTCAAGAGCAGTTCTCAAGATAGCACTCTCAAACCCCACCGACCTCACAGGGTGTCTGTTGGGGGAGGAGGAAGGGAAAGGGATTGTAAGCCACTCTGAGGCTCCTTCGGGTAGTGAAGGGCGGGGTATGAATTCAATCTCTTCTTCTCCCCTTCCCCACGGTTACCCCGAATACACAGGGGATTTATTTCATCCATTGCTGAAGACCACGTGGCCACGTGATCTTCCACAAAGGGCCAAAAAATTCCTTCCCTGGACTGCTTTTGTAACATACAATTGTGACCTAGTTCACATCCTGTGAACTCTGTATTGTGCAACAAAGTTTGGCATAGTCGGGAGAGCAGGATGGAATGTTGGCAGTTGGTGTTTTTTGATACGACACTGATTCTTAGTGGGGGAGATCTCATCTTTCTTCTAGTGGGTGGGGGGGGCGTATGCATGCAATGTGTCCTGTTACGAGGTTTCCATAACTCGGATGTTAACGCAGCTGCCGAACACGCGAGGAATGTTCTGGCGACTACTTTGATCAGTGGGCCGAGACCTCTGGTATCTGGAGAAACTGACTCCTGCCTTATTAAAAGCAAGAAAGGAGGAAGCTGGACTCGGGCTGAAGGCGTATCCATGGCAGAGAGAGGAATGCAACTGGGTCAGTCGTCTGAGTAGCGACTGTGAATTGGAAATTCAATCATCTTCTGACATTTGATCATTCCTGGGCCACGTCTGGCAAATACTTTAAAAAACATCCTACGGAGGCAGGGGAAGGGCAGGGAGTGACTTGGCCATCACAGCTGCAAGAGGAGCATCTTTGTTGTCTTTGACCTAAAATCCGTTTGCAAAAGGCTTCTTGGAGAGGAGACAGCCCGAAGCTCCGGCCACAATCCCTCTTTGCCCTTCTCATTAAAAAGAGAGAGATGCAGCCGAAAGAAGAGATTGGTGACACTCGGAAGCTCACATACCATATGTGTCAATGTCGGTCCTAATAAAGGTGTCCATTCATTGCCACCATGGGCCGACAGTTATCTTATTATTATTATTTTTATTTATTTGATTTTTATCCCGCCCTCCCGCCGAAGCGGCTTATCTGCCTTTGATCTTTGTGCCTACCTGTATATGTGAACTCTACCCAGCAGAAGTACAAACTGGCTATTTTTACTCGCTATGAGGGGAGTAGTAAGTCTAGAGCCACCGATCCGGCAAGGGTTGTCAACTTTCTTCCACCTCCCTTTGGCTGTGGTAGCTGAGAGCCAGCCTGGTGCTGTGGTTAAGAGTGGTGAACTCTAATCTGGAGAGCCGGGTTTGATTTCCCACTCCTGCACATGTAGCCTGCTGGGTGACCTCGGGCCAGTCACAGCTCTCTCCGAACTCTCTCAGCCCCACCTACCTCACAAGGTGCCTGTTGTGGGGAGAAGAAGGGAAAGGCACCAAGCCGCTTTGAAACTCCTTGGGACAGAGAGAAGCGGGGTGTAAAAACCCACTTTTATTCTTCCTCTAATGGGAATCTGAAAAAACACTGGATGAACACTTGTCAGGGATGCTTTTGGCTGATCCTCCCTTGAGCAGGGGGGTCGGACCAGGTGGCCCACATAGGCCCCTCTTGTTAGATTCACTGGTATAGTAAGCCAGTAATCTTTATCTCGTTTAGCAGAGTGCACTAAAAGGCTAAGCCCAGCACAGCTTCTCTGTTCTGTATGTACTAGCAAAGTTACACAGAGCCACTTGTCATTTCCAAAACTAATAAAGAGTTCTTTATTTAGCGAACGCCTTTATAGATAGGACGGATGAAAGAGAGGAATAGAATCTAACTAAACTATCTATGGCCCCGGTCACACGGGCCGGATATCGCAGGGGGGAGGCATGGCTAATTGCCCCGGCACAGTTTGATGCACGATTACGCAATCAGACACGCCGGCAGCACACCACGGGTCCTTCCCTCGGCGCCAGCGGGTAAACGAGGGACCGGAGGGGAATGCCGCGCTCTGGTGCGATCACACCACGGGCGTCTGGAGGCAGCCCGTGGCAAACGTTTACTAGTACCTTGGAGGTACTAGTTTTTTAAGGGGCATTGTCGGCGGTAAGCCGCGGGTGCGCTCCACTTCCCAGATGTTGGGGTGTGATCGCGCCCGGATAATCCGCCCACCATCCGTGCCTCTCCCGCGGCAACTCACAGTTTGCCTGTCTATCCATCTGACTCTCTTGTAAACAGCACCTGGCCCTTTTTTCTTCCAGCACCTTTCAGCTCTACGATTCTATGAAATGAGTCTGCAGCCTGGAGCTGTCTGTCTGATCACTGTTTCCATCCATTCACATATTGGGAACAATCCTGGCCCATATTCCTCCCCCTCCACCCAGCCAAGCCTGAAGCCTTCCTCCAGTACTTCCGCATGTGGAAGAGGTTTATCAACTACTGGAGGAAGAAAAACTTCAGACTTGGCTGAGCAGAGTGGTAGGATGCAATCCACTGGAATCATGTGGGTTGGAGCAAAGCGAAGCAAAGGTTCAAGGTAGTGGGCCTTGCATTGATATGAGATGGTTTTTGGGGTGCTTTGAGAGAGGGTTGCCACCCTCCAGGTGGTGGCTGGAGATCTCCTGAGATTACAACTGATCTTCAGGCAGCAGAGATTGGTTCACCTGGAACAAATGGCTGCTTTGGAAGGTGGACTCTACGGCATTATGCCCCATTGAAATCCCTCCTCACCCCCAGTCCTGCCTGCCTCAGGCTCCACCCCTCTAATTTCCAGGTTCTTCCCAACCACATAAAATCATAGAATCATAGAGTTGGAAGGGATCTCCAGGGTCTTCTAGTCAAACCCCCTCTGCACAATGCAGGAAATGCTTCCAAGAGTTGGCAACCCTACTTTGGGAGCCTAGATCAGGAGTTTGGTGCTTGCCAAACTTTCACTTCCTGGGAAACATCTTTATTTTCCTTGGATAAAAACGGCAGGCAAGGCAACCATCATTAAAATCTTTATATATATCAGACGGGCCGTTTAGTCCGCTTTCGGCACGCTTCAGTAACAGATTTTATATCCATGTTCACACACCCAACATCTGCGCACCGTCCCCAGCCGTCGCTTTCCGGCTCAAACCCCCTTTAAAATGGAGTATTTTGTTACCAGGTCCCCAAGTGGTGTTTTCCTAATTCTCCGGTT
>NW_015164210.1:196440-198410 GCF_001447785.1 Gekko japonicus
GTCGGTAGTGTAGACGCCGGGGAGCGACGTGACTGCGCGGTGAGGCGGGATAAGGGAGGTAAGTGTGATCGCAATTATCCAGATCAAATATAATCCAGTTAGAACTGGAGCAGTTTAACCCGCTCTCAGCACGCCGTCTGAACGCATCCATATATGTGTTTTCTCAATTATCTCCTAAGAACAATGGGTGAACCTAATTCTTACAATTGCAGAATAGTCCAGTTTTTTCTTGGGGAAGGTCCGTGGCCGTAGAGCAGTGATGGCGAACCTTTTAGAGACTGAGTGTCCAAACTGCGACCCAAAACCCACTTATTTATCGCAAAGTGCCAACACGGCAATTTAACCTGAATACGGAGGTTGTACTTTAGAAAAAACAACTCATACATTAACTTAAGATGATCCAAACAAAGTAAGGAAAGCAATCAATGTTTTTAATATGTTTTATATGTTTTAACTATGGCACGGTTAATTACCCTGCCCCTGTTAGCCGCCCCGAGCCCATCGGGGAGGTTGGGATACAAATGTGAAAAATAAATAAATAAAATAAAAATAAATAATCCCAAATGCTTTCATTTTCTTAAAATTATTTGGCAGAGAATTCGACACTTTAATGATGGTCTGGGCCTGGCTGGGGCGATGGCACACGTGCCCACAGAGAGGGCTCTGAGTGCCACCTCTGGCACCCGTGCCTTAGGTTCGCCACCACTGCCGTACAGCATCTGCTTGGTGCGCAGAAGGTTCCAAGGTTCAATCCCTGGCATCTCTAGTTAAAAGGGCCAGGCAGTAGGTTGTGTGAAAGACCTCTGCCCTGAGATCCCAGAGAGCCGCTGCATGTCTGAACAGACAATACAGGTGTCGTGGTCCCCCTTGGTCCGAGGAGTGGCACCCCCGGTGGCCGTAGTGCCGGGAGACCCGTTGAGTGCTGCCGGGACGGGCGATCCAGGAAGCCGGAGAATTTATAAAAGGTGAGGGAAGAGAAGGGCCTCAGACCAGCAGGGGACAGGGTTCAAAGCACCCCGCGTGTCCCTCTGTCCACACGCAATGGCTCTTGCCTCACTCTCTCTCTTCTTCGCTTTCTCTCTCTCCCATCTGCTCCTTGCCCCAGCGTGCTACTCCTCCTTGGCCCTCTCCTTGTCCCGCCTTTTATTCTGTTACTCCTGCTCCTGGGACCGCCCCTCCGCCCCCTTGACTCGGGCCCCGCCCCTCTTTATTAGTGTCAACGCCGGTAGGGCGTTTCCCCTGTGTGTGCCGGCATGCTGGTGCCGTCCTGTTGCACTTGCCTCTCGGGGCTGCCCGTCGTATTGCTTGGCTCTCCATCGTCGCGCCGCCCCCACCGCCCCCGGTCCCGCCTTCTGGTGCGACCCGTGCGGTAGGCCTGGAAAGGGGCCACGGCGCCCTCCTCTCCCGCAGGACGCTCGGGCGGCTTCTCCTCGTCGAGTCGGGTCTTCTGCTGTAAGTTGGGTTGCGGGGGCTCTCTGGGGTTGGTCGTGGGCTCTGGGGCCTGCCGCTTGTCCTCCGCGACCCCCGGTGTAACAGGCCGGATTAACCCCCCGGCCAGAGTAACCCCGGGGTTATTCTGGCCTAGGCTAGAGTAACCTCGGGTTAATCTGGCCGGCTGTAACAGGCCAGATTCACCCCTCCTGGCCAGAATAACCCCGGGGTTACTCTGGCCTAGCCTAAACTAACCCCTGCCGGGCCCGGCCAGAGTAACCCCGGGGGTCAGTCCAGGCGGGGGGTTACTCTGGGCTAGCCCATACTAACCCCTGCCTGGCCAGAGTGGTAACTTAAATATCAGCTGAATCCAATCTCTTCTTCTTTTTAACTTCTTTTAAAAGAGTTGAATGGTAACTTAGATGTCAGTGTATCAAGCATAGTGTCAGCTTCTGAGGGTCCATACTAACCCCCGCCTAGCCAGAGTGGTAAGTTAAATGTCAGCTGAATCCAATCTCTTCTTCTTTTTAACTTCTTTT
>NW_015164210.1:198551-198695 GCF_001447785.1 Gekko japonicus
CTGAGATTCCTCTTGGTAGTGAAGAACAGGGTATGAATCCAATCTCATTAGTCAACAGACCCAAATATTAACAGTACTACGACTGACATTTCTTTGGAGAGCCAAATTTTTTAAACTATATAGGTAGGTACTTTGTTATTAATT
>NW_015164210.1:199271-199409 GCF_001447785.1 Gekko japonicus
GGGCCAACACTGATTTCTTTCTTGCTGTTGTGTCGACGATCAAAGCCACGCTCCTGGTATTCCTGGGCAGAGTGGATGTTGGTGCTGACGGTTGAACGGAGCTTTTTATTAATGGTTGTCAGTGTATCCAGTACATCA
>NW_015164210.1:199797-224129 GCF_001447785.1 Gekko japonicus
GGCCAGAGTAACCCCGGGGTTACTCTGGCCGGGGGGGGTGAATCTGGCCTGTTACAGCTGGCCAGATTAACCTGGGGTTACTCTGGCCGGGGGGTTAATCCGGCCTGTTACACCGGAGCGGTGTAACAGGCATTGATGGACTGATGGTGTGATTCAGTATTAGGCAGCTTCGTGTGTGGTTATGTGTTCCTGCTAATACCAATACTTTTGAGGGTGATGCTTCTAGGATTCCCTTGTACCAGTAGCTGAGTAGGGTCAGGGAGCCCTGGTGTGATGTTACTGTCTATCCATTGGCAGAGAGGAAGTAATGGTGCGTCCTTCCTCTCCCTCCCTCCCTCAGAATGATGTCACCACCCACTGGCTGACAAGAGAGAGGAGAGATCGATTCAGCACAAGGCTGTAAGCCTCTTTTTATAGCACACTACTACATCCCAACCACACTGTGTGGGAATGAGTGCTTCAGAGGCTCTGTGTTTGATTTCGTAAAGGGATCTCAAGTGAAATATGGGCCTCGACATTCCATGATGTTATTTTGCCAGTCACGGTTACCTCAGGCAGAAATCAAAATAAATGGCTAAAACTGTCCTGGAAGCGGCTGCGTGGTTCGATGCTTAGAGCAGCATGCAAGCGACATAAAATGTACATTATCACTCTTACCAGGAAGGATTGTAAAGAGGAGACACAGTAGGAATAAGTTAATCCTCAGAGGGGAAAGGGATACTTCAAGAACCGATTTGACTGTCTTTGTGAAACTTGTGATCTACACCAGTGTGGTGTGGTGGTTAAGAGCAACGGACTCTAATATGAAGAACCGGATTTGATTCCCCACTCCTCCACATGAAGCCTGCTGGGGGACCTGGGGCCAGCCACAGTTCTCTCAGAACTCTCTCAGCCTTGGCTAATACTTGGAAGGGTGACCTCCAAGGAATACCAGGGTCATGACGCAGAGGCAGCCAATGGCAAACCACCCCTGAAATGTCTCTTGCCTTAAAAGCAAGTATAGCTCACCACCTAGAAGAAGAAGAGATTGGATTTATACCCCGCCCTTCACTACCCAAAGGTGTCTCAGAGCGGCTTACAAACTCCTTTCCCTTCCCCTCCCCACAACAGACACTAAAAGAACTAGAACTTCTGACTGCCAGACAATCTTAGGATCTCCTGGGTATTCTATACACAATGGCATATGGTAATTATAATTATTACCTCACAAAGTCCCTGTTGTGGGGAAAGGAAGGGAAGACAAGTTTAAGGCTCTTTGAAACTCCTTAAGGCACAGAAAAACAGGTTATAAAAACCTTCTTCCAATAATTTTTTAACTCTTAACATCCTAGCTGGCATGTGGCCTACAAGGCAAGGTCCCTGTGACTGAAGTGGGCCAGGGCAGTGACTTTGCATTTACCTTCACCTCTTCCAGCACAAATGTAAGCTTGGTCCAAGAGGACGGGTCATGGGGTGAGCCACAACATTTCAAGTGCACCAGCTCCCTGGGATCTTGTGGCAGCTGACCTGGAGATTTGTCTCCTGAGCCACCACCATTTTCTTCAGCAGAAACAACCCTGGGCTTCTACACGACCCATTGAGGAAATCCACATCTATCCCTATGGAGCACACAGATTGCCCTAGTGGGGGAAATGGCCCCCACTCACATCTTTTCAGGCAAGGAAAACAGCCTGAGGGGGGAAGGCTGAAACCTCTTCTTCACATTCATCATGGTCCTGATATGAAGAGGGTGCCATGTATGTGGAAACTGAGGATAACCCAACCCTCACATGTGACCGTGTTAACATCTGACACAGGTTGAGAACCATGGGCGAAGAGGCTATTTGAACAGGTTTCTGAAGCCTCACTTATTCACATCATGAAGGTGGGAAAAGACAGCTCACACAGCAGAAGTTGCTCTACACTAAATACAAAATAATAATAATACATTTTTGAAGGTGTATCCCATCCTGTTAGAGAAAAGCTCCTAGAATGGAGGCATTCTGCAACCAGAAAGCCAAGGACTCATTTTCAAAGATGGATATTATGACTGATGTCTGATGTTCTCTCAACACTGTGGCCTTCAGCTTTTCTGGACCAGGGACCCACTGAGCAATAAGTATGTGACAGGAAACCATGTGTCATTAAATGCAGGTGAGGGGAAGAGGCAGAGCCAGAGTTATGATCTCACCAGTGTCAAGGCCAGGACTGGGGAAGAAACACAAACCAAGCACCAGGTGGTGGTGTAACTTCCATGAGGACAGAGCCATGGAGGAGACTATGATACTACTGAATGAGCTAACCTCACTGTCCTGTTGCTCCACTCAGGGTCCATGGCACCCTTGGCTCTCTATGCGTGTGCACCAGCCTTCCACAAGATAGCAGAAGACGGCAGCATTATGGGGACTCATGACCCAATGTTTGGAGCTCCACAATGGCACCCTCCCCGCGGGCGGGCTCAGGGCGGCTTACAAGGGGCATAAGCCCCTACATAAAACCAGATAAAACAATAAAATCATGAATAATAACAATAACAATAATAAAGTGCTTTCTGTAAACAAGATAGTCTTTAGTGGTTTTGATGGCATCAGTCATTTCCTTAGATCCTTCCCTTGGGGTGATACTGTCCAGTAGATAGCTCAAGCCAATCCCACAATGTCAGTGCCATACAATTCATGGCAGAACTTCCAAGGGCGGTTCCTAATCCCAATGTTATTGCCACCAGTGGTGGTGGTGGCGGCGGCCCCTATGTGAAAGCCTGGCGGAAGAGCTCCGTCTTGCAGGCCCTGCGGAACTTCATAAGGTCCCGCAGGGCCCTGATCTCCTCCGGGAGCTCGTTCCACCAGGTAGGGGCCGCCACTGAGAAGGATCTGGCCCTGGTTGCAGCAAGCTTTGCCTCCTGGGGGCCTGGAATCACCAGGCGGTGTTGGGTCCCCGACCGAAGTGCTCTTGGAGGTATATGTGATGACCTTTGTTCTAACATAATCACACCAGGACTATAACATGTCTAAAAGTCCTTCTGAAACAAGGGCTGTAAGTGTTGGAATGAGCGACTAGCATGCCTGGACACTGGGGAGTATCTTTCTAAGTGTGTATAGGTGTTATCTATGCTGGCCTGGATGAATCACAAATGGGAATTAAGATTGCTGGGGAAAAGATCAATAACCTCAGATATGCAGACGATACCACTCTAATGGCAGAAAGTGAAGAGGACCTCAAGAGCCTCTTGCCCAGAGTGAAAGAGGAGAGCGCAAAAGTGGGCTTGAAGCTCAACATCAAAAAAACTAAGATCATGGCATCCGGCCCCATCACTCCTTGGCAAATAGAAGGGGAAGTCGTGGAAGTAGTGACAGACTTCACGTTCCTGGGATCCCAGATCACCACAGACTGTGACTGCAGCCATGAAATTAAAAGACGCCTGCTCCTTGGGAGGAAAGCAATGGCGAACCTAAACAGCATGATAAAAAGTAGAGACATCACCCTGCCAACAAAAGTCCACATGGTCAAAGCAATGGTATTCCCAGTAGTCATGTATGGCTGCGAGAGTTGGACTATAAGGAAGGCCAAGCGCCGAAGAATAGATTCTTTTGAACTATGGTGCTGGAGAAGACTCTTGAGAGTCCCTTGGACTGCAAAAAGATCAAATCAGTCAATCCTAAAAGAAATCAACCCTGACTGTTCCCTGGAAGGCCAGATAATGAAACTGAAGCTCACTCGACTGTGCGACTGAACAACAATAGGAGTTATCTCCTTGAAAGGGATGCCTCTGGGAGCTGCCCTCTGACCCCTCCTCTCTCTCCCTTTGGCCTCTCACTCATCTGACATGGCCTTCCATGGAGACACATATCTCCACAGGTCTCTCCTGTAGAGACGATGACCTCATACTTCCACGCACATGACGCCGGACAAGCTGGCCCTTTGTGATGGGGAAAGTACTCTTTAGCTTAGCCTTCTCCTCCTCTTCTTTTGACTGCAACCTGAATATGAACTGGATCTACTCCATAAATATGAGTTTACCATTTTTGCAGTATACTTTTTGGGAGATTTATTTATTTACTCCTCTCAGTATCACACTTCTATGACTGTGCAAAACTCTATTATGGCCCCGGTCACTCGGGCCAGATAACGCCGGGGGGAGGCGTGGCTATTTGTGCCGCCGCAATTTAATCCACCACTACCTGATCTGTTGCGGCGGCCCGGGGTTGTTTCTGGCGGCGCATGTTTCCGGCGTGCTTCAACACAGCAAGAAGAGCACACTGGAGCGATCAGACGGAGGAGGCCCATCTGCGGCCCGTCGCAAGCTTTTGATACTGGATTTTCACAGGTACCTTTTAACTCAGGATCTTCGGCCAGATGGGACAGGTTGGCTACGGGTGCGCGACGCTTGCCAGATGTGCCCATTTGATCACGCCCGTAAAACCCTCCTGGCACCCGTGAGTATCCCGCAGCAACTTCTGCGTGTGATTGGGGCCTATATTAACCCGCTATCCCAATAGTAAGTAGCCACGTTGGTTGGCACACAGATTTTAAAAATCACAAGTCATGTAATACCTTTTTATTAGGACTAGTGAGCCCTGAACTGGATGGCCCAGGCTAGCCCTATCTTATCAGATCTCAGAAGCAGAGCAGGGTCAGCCCTAGGTAGTACTTAGATGGGAGTCCTTCCAGGAAATCTAGGGTTGCTACTCAGAGGCAGGCCCTGGGAAGCCACCTCTGTTCATCTCTTGCCTTGAAAACCCTATGAGGGTGACCATAAGTCGGCTGCAACTCGGCAGCGCTTTCCATGCACAGGACTAATCAAAAGGTGACAGAACAGTTCTGCAAGCTTTCAGTTAGGACTCTTCCCCAGGTCAGATGTTAAGAACAAAATAAAGGGAGAGGGGAGGGGAGAGGAGAGAAAAACATCTCAAGGCATGGTGTGGATATCTATGGTCTTAAAGCAGTTTCTCCTCCCCTTTTTATACTGAACTCAAAGACTTGCACACAATTTTGTAATGTTTTGTTTGGTGCTACTAAAAGTTAGTACACGACCTTTGTTTTTTGGAATCTACCTGAGTCAGTTACTGAGAAAGTGGACCAAAGGTGGGCAGCGGAGTGGAGATGCATTAGAACTTAACATCTCTACAAGCAGTTTTATCTTCTCGATAAACACCAGCCGCCTGTTGCCTGTAAACTTTAACACACACCACCTCTGTGTTTTGCTTTCAGCTCTTTTATCATACTGTTTTGAGTTGCTTCAAAGCCGTGGAGCTCTAATGTCTCCATCATGTTAGATCACAACCCAAACAGTTCCTGTTGCATCATCCGACTCCCACAATCAGGCATGGCTGGAATCCACATTGCCAAGGTTAATGCTTGCACTGAAAACAAAAAATAACAGGGCTGAATAGAGAGAGGGAGCAGAACGAATTAAAACAAATGGGGACACAGAAGCCGTTGCACTGGGTGGAGAAACATCCGTGGTTTACAGGAGGCTACCAGTCGAAAGCAAATCCATTCCTCTCCCAGTCCCCCTCTCTGGCCTTGTGTCTTTACAGGTGATTTATCAATATAAAGGTAAATTTATCAATCAATTTCTCCCAGTCTCTGTGGTATATTGTAGGTCTTTGGAACAGAGGTCTTCAGGAAGCTATTGATTGGATTGCTCCCTTATGCCCTCTGCGCCTTTGTGTCTCAGAGCCAGTGTGGTGTAGTGGTTAGGAGCACAGACTAATCTGGGAGAACCGGGTTTGATTCCCCACTCCTCCACATGCAGCTGCTGGTGTGACCTTGGGTCAGTTACAAGTTCTTTCAGAGCTGTTCTCTCAGAGCTCTCTCAGCCCCACCTACCTCACAGAGTGTCTGTTATGGGGAGGGGAAGGGAAAGGAGATTGTAAGTCGCTCTGAGACTCTTTCAGATAGTGAAAGGCAGGGTATCAATCCAATCCTTCCTTGGTATAATGAGAGTCTTAAGAGATTTTTCAGAGGTTGCTCAGATGGCTAGAGTGGACTTGGAAATGAACACGGGACAAAGCTGTAAGAACAGGGCTTTTTTGTAGAAAAAGCCCAGCAGGAACTCATTAGCATAATAGGCCACACCCCACAGCAGAAACTCATAAGCATATTAGGCCACACCCCTGACAGCACAGCTCATTGGCATATTAGGCCACACCCCCATGTTACCAGAAGTGTGCTCATCCAGCCACACCCACTTTTTGCTTCTTATTCTTTTTACCTTCTTTGTTGTCCAAACCCAGGGCTTTTTTTGTAGCAGGAACTCCTTTGCATGTTAGGCCACACACCCCTAATGTAGCCAATCCTAATGAGTTTCTGCTGTTGGGTGTGGCCTATAATGCTAATGAGTTCCTGCTGGGTGTGGCCAACTTGGGAGCCAGCTGGAACTCCATTCCTGTGCGTTCCTGCCCAAAAATAGCCCTGTAACATACTATAGAGTCCAGTTAAAGGCCTATGAGGTGACAGTGAAAGCAGCAAAAAGAGATTATTTTGCCGCCTCCCTTTCATCCACTAGTTTGCAACCAGCTCAGTTATTCAGACTGGTTTGACAACTGACCACCCCTTTGGTGCGTCCTAAAACTGATACCAGTTTGACTCTCAGCTGTGATTCATTTGCAGATCCAGTCTCTAAGCTCCACCTGGAGTTGGCAGCTGAACTTGATAACAGTAGTGGGACTGGGGGCTCCACTTGCACTGTCTGGTTATTTTTTTGGACTGTTTTGGCCTGCTCCTCCCGCTGATGTCGATGGCCCCACCAGCAGCAACATCATATCATCTGTGGCCCAGCCATGTTTACATCCACCTCAGTCACTCTGACAACAATTTTTAATTTTTATAACTTTTGCGATATAAGCAAAGTCTGACATTACCCGGGGGGGAAAAACAGGTATTTATTTATTTCATTTATACATCACCTTTTATCTCAACGGGGACCCAAAGATGGCTTACATAAGTCTCTTCATTTTATCCCCACAACAACCCTGTGAGGTAGGTTAGGCTGAGACTGGCCCAAGGTACACAGCTATGTATAGATACACCTAATGTTGAAACTGTGCATTTGTTTCGTTCGTGCATCAAGGGAGGAACACTAAAGGGCTTTGCCTTGAGACTGAAAAAATGTACCTACCTTACTGGACCTGGGGGCCCTCGTAGACATTCCAGGACTCTCCCCTGGATGTTCAGATTTCCTTTTTAATAGTTGTTTTCTATCCAGTGACCCTCGATACCTTCCAATACCTTTCGTGAAAACCACTTGCTTCTTCCCCAGAGAAAAGAGCAAATCCTGACTATCCACCTCTTAATTGGAGTAGAAGGTTCTTCAGAAGAACACATGAGAAATGACCTTTGGGTCTGAAGGGGGCACCCTTTTGGAAACACTCTAGGAGGGTGCTTGGCTCGGAACCTCCCAACATTTCGTGATTGGTCCCACCCACTGTAGCAGCCATTTTGTTTGTTGTGGTACCCACTAGTGGTTCTCAAATTTCCAGAAGTGGTCTCTCGCTTTCTGTCAAACCGAAGGGCCTAGCTGCACATTACTGAGTCCTGGTGTTTGTTGGTGAATGACACAAGGACTTGGTAGCAGGTGTACGATGAGAATTTTCTGCCTTGTAGACACAGGCTGGCCCTTCCCTGTTCTCAGCCGTGTGCACGGCTTCAGCCTTCCCCCTGTACTGTTTCTGAGCCTTCAAATGGCCTTGTGGAGTTGTCTTTGGCTCCATTGTGAAATCATACGCACTTACGTGGCTGCACACTATTTTCATTGAAGCCAGTTCTTCTCACAGGCTGCAATCACTATGAGAAAAGGGCCTACGTGCTTTTTCCGGGAGACACAAAGCTCCCGTCGCACATCCTTGTGTTATCCTCAGTGAGACGTGAGGACTTTTAACATATTGTCCTGAGGATTCGCTTGGCAGCAAACATATCCAATAGCCACAAGTAGGGTTGCCAGCTCTGTGTTGGGAAATACTTGGAGATTTTGGGAGGCGGAGCCTGAGGAGGCTGAAACTACAGTGGGGTATAATGCCTTGCAGTTCATCTTCCAAAGCAGCCATTTTCTTCATGTAAACTGATCTCAGTTGCCTGGAGATCAGTTGTGATGCCAGGAGATCTCCAGCCACCCCCTGGAGGTTGGCAACCCTACTCGCAAGTGACTTTTGAATGGGAGCTTCCATTTCAGACATGCAAAAAGTGACCCTTTCACCAGCCTAAAAATATAATCCCCCCCCCTCTTTCGAGTCTTGTATTATCCCCTGGTTTTCTGCCCTCAAAGCAAAAACACGTCCCTTTTGAGCAGTGAAAGGAAAGTCTCCCTCCAGAGTGGTCAGCTGACCCTTTGACCTGTGGCTCAGATAGCTATCGGTTTTGAAATAGCTGGGATCCCGACTTGAGCAAGAACAGAAAGGTTATGAATGCGCCTGTTAAGAGTGTGATTTATGGAGCTTTTATGGGCCCGTGGCCAGAGCTGGACCCATGGCCCCGAAGGGCTGAGAAGCCCTGCTCATTTCCAACTCTGGCACATGACCCCTGAGGGGGATTATTGCCCCCTTCCACCTACACACATAACATGCTGTGAATGCTTTTTCTCCTACACTCCCAGCGTGAGGCAAGGAGGGCACTTTGGCTGTACATCAGAGCAGCTTGCAGTGTTCTCTACGCTGTTCATGCTTCCTCTACGGCCATGGTAATAGTGGTAGGAGTCCACCGGTCACATGCACCAAGAACGCCCAGGTCCCTGTGACACAGCTGATACGTGCAATCCCGTAACATGTGAATTGGGCAACCTATGGATCGCAGGTACAGCATCCATTCACACAAACCAGAACCATGGTTTTGCAACTGGAATGTGTAAATGAATGGAACACCACTGTCACATATGTAGAGGGTCAGCATGGTGTGGTCCATGCCGAAAACACAATAAGAGCAATGGACGCTACTCCCAGAATTCCTAGAAGTGAATGCTGTGAGAGCTACCTCATTTCTAGTGGTGGTGAAAAGTGCTCTCAAATCACAGCTGACTTAGTGAACCCATCATATTTTCCAGGTAAGAGACAAACAGAGGTGGTTCTGCCATTGCCTGCCTCTGCATAGCAACCCTGGACTTCCTTGGTGGTCTCCCTGCCCGTGGACCAGCAAGCTGATGGGGAAACCCTGCCCCTAAACAGGGACGTCGCCGTGCAACTTTCCCAACGCAATGACATCATCTGGAAGTGATGTCATTGCATTGGGGATGTTGCCCCGGGGGACGCTCTGGGATTTGGGCAAACTCTATGGTTTGTGGATGGAAAAAATACAGAGTTTTGCCCAAATATCAGAGCGTCCCTGCACGATGTCCCCAATGCAATGACATCACTTCTGGGTGACATCATTGCATTGGGGACATCGAGCAACATCCCCGCCCACCCCTAGAATAGAAGGCGGGGGGGGCATGCGAAACAGGACCTCCAAAGATAACCATAGTGGTGGTTGGGATTGTTGTGAGGATAAATGTGGACTAGGGGGAATGATGGGTGCCACCCTGAGCTCCCTGAAGGCAAGGCAGCTTTAAAATATACTAAAATAAATCCTACAACTTCCCCCATTGTCAGAAGGGCAAAACCTGGTTTCCCTTTTCACCACTACAAATGCAGAGACATCCACATTGGCAATGGCGCTAACTCCTGGAAGTCCCCGGCACTCTAAAAAAAACCCTGCCGAGCCACTGGAGAGCGTTTTAGAAAACATCAGAAATTGCTACGGTGCTATAACATTGTGGTGCTGTAGCAATTACTGGGTTTTTTTAGAAAAAAGAAAAAAGCTCTCAAAAAGCTCTCTCGTCATGTGGCAGAATAAAATGGCGGTCTTGAGGTGCTGATGCCAAGAAAGTGGGACTGGTGTGGGTGGGACCTTTGAAATCCTCACCTTCCTGGCCAGACAGCGGGTGCAAGTGCTTGGAGTCTGCTGTTCCCAGACAAATCAGAGCGATGCAGGTTTCTGAAGAAGCACACCAAGGATGAGGGAAGGACTATTGCTGCATGACACAGCGGGGATGCTCAATAAGAAAAAAAGCACTCCAGGTTGGAAGCAAAGGCAGAGAAAAACCTCCATACGGAAGCAGGAGGGTTGCGCAAACTCCAGGTGGTAGCTAGAGATCTCCTGGGATTGCAACCGATCTCTAAGCAACAGTGACTGGTTCCCCTGGAGAAAGTGGAATCTGGTGGGCAGCCATGTTGGTCTGAAGCAGAAGAACAAAGTTTGACTCCAGCGGCACCTTTAAGACCAACAAAGTTTGATTCCAGGTGAGAAAACGAACATGGAGGTCCTGTGCCTGAGTCGTGGGGGCCTGGGATCGGGAATCCGACTCCCAACCAATGTCCCCTCTAAGCTGAGTTCCTGTGAGCTAGCTCACAGTTTCTTAGCTTCTGGCTCACACATTTTTGTCTTTGCTCAGGAAGGATGGCTCCAGAGCAAACTAATTTATGCAGTAGCCAAGTCGCCTGCTCACAACTTTAATGCCAGTCGCTCACAAAGTAGGATTCTGTCTCACAAGGCTCCGCACCTTAGAGGATGCATTGCTCCCAACCCCTTGGTGGGGCACCGTTGGCACCAGTGGTGAGGTTGAGGGGCCTGGGGGTGATCCTGGATGCCACACTTTCCATGGAGGCCCAGGTCACCACCGTTGCCAGGTCAGCCTTTTATCATCTTCGGCCGGTCAGGCAACTGGTTCCCTCTCTCACCTCCCGGGACTTAGCTACTGTGATCCATGGTCACTTCCAGGCTGGATTACTGTAAATCACTTTATGCGGGGCTGCCCTTGAATCTGACCTGGAAACTGCAGCTAGTGCAAAATGCCGCGGTCCAGGTGCTGACAGTGATGTCTGTGTGGGCGCACTTTCAGCCGGTGCTGCGCCAGTTGCACTCGCTGCCAATTGAATACCGGATCTGGTTCAAGGTTATGGGATTAACTTTCAAAACCCCAAGGCGACCAGGGACCAGCATATCTGTGGGACCGTCTGTCCCACTAGGTGCCCCGTAGAGCCTTTTTTTTTTTTAAGCCCCCGGAAGGGATTTTTTATTGATTTTTTCCACTACAAAAAACTACAACAGAAAAAAGGGAGGGGGGAAACTACATATACAGGAGAAAGTAAAGAACCCACTACTAACTAAAAACCCAAGAGAGGAGATCCTCCAACTAGCTTAGATACATCAAGTCTTCTCATCGTTGATCCCTTTATAAACTGAGTCAAACATTTATAGCCCTTTTCCCTTAAAATTTAAATTTAACTGTCTAGTAACAGTACCCCCAATCATCCCAAAACCAAAATTCTCAAAGGCACAATTCAGAGTCCTTCGGCCTTTACTTCTTCTTTTCCCTTCTCTTCCGCAATTTATAGGGACTTGGGGCTGCCCCGTAGAGCCTTGAGCTGCACAGACCAACATCTCCTGGTAGCCTCCAGCCCGAAAGACGTCTGTTTAGCCTCAACCTGGTGGAACGTGCTCCCGCCTGAGATCAGGGCCCTGCGGGATCTATTACAGTTCTGCAGGGCCTACAAAACGGAGCTGTTCCACCAGGCCTTCGGTCGAGGTGGCGGACGTCCATTCTGTTTCGCCCTGCCCTGCTCACAGTCTTTGTCACTGTGTCTCATCCAAACTGACCCTCCTAGACGATTGCCAACTGCACGCGACACTAGGAATTCTTCACCCTGTGGCCATCGTTGCCATTACCTGGTTATTTAAACTCATTTTAGATTTTATGTTTAACACTTTTATGTTTGTTAACCTATATAAAGCTACCCGCCCTGAGCCCGCTTGCAGGACAGGGCAGGATATAAATCAAATAAATTATTAAATAAAAATGACCACTTTGGTGTTGGAAATGTATGTATTTACAAGGTCTGACAATCCAGTCATTATAGGGTTAACGTGTTTACCTAGTATTGCTGTTGTTTAGACTGACCTGGAAGGGATACCTGGCACTGAGCCAATGGGGAATTAGCCCTGGGAAAAGTAGCTTCTATTGTGATACAGATTGGTTGTTTGTTTTCAGGTGACTTCCTTTCTAGGGGTCGAGAAGAAGGACAGATTCTCTATTATCTCTGTGTTAGTGTGTGACTATGTTTTGAGAAGTAAGCAGTAGAAAATGTAGCTGTTAGATGTGCTGTTATTTTGTAGGTTCCCTGTATACCTTTTACCCTTAGAAATAAAGGTTTTTAAAAGCAAAGAAATCTCTTATTTCCAATAGAGCAAGATCTATTGATACTCTGAGTAATTTAAATACTTTTGACTATTTTACAACATTTGGAAGGTAGACTCTATGGCATTATACCCCATTCTAGTCCCTCCCCTCTCCAAACCCTGCCTTCCTTGGGCTTCACCTTCAAAATCTCCAGGGATTTCCCAACCCAGAGGTGGCAATCCGAGGAAGCAGCCAAAGCGTTCTTAGGCCAAGGGAATGCTTCTGACATGGCTGAACAGAGCAGGCAAAGTGTCGTGTGTCCCCCCCCCAACGGCTGGATGGGGAAAGCAGAGGGAAATTCCCTACAGAGGCCCGTTATGTCCGACAGAAGCCCATATTATGGTTCTTCCTCTGTCCTGCTCATCACAAGGACAGCGATTTGGCTATCGATCTTGTTAAGTCCGCTGCTTAACAAATAGTCAGAGAGTGATTTCAGCAAAACTCAGGTTTATTTCAGCTTGACGATCACTTCTCTAACACGGTACAACTTCTGATAGCCCGAACAGCTTTTACATTGCAGCTGCTCGGTATTTAAACATTCCGGGCTAATGTAGCCACGCCTACTATACAGTTATCAACCTATCAGGTTGAGCGCATATAGTCCAATCACAAGCGTTCCCGCTTCCCGTCTGTTTGAATGTGATTGGTCGCATTAGTCTTGGCGCGAATCCCTGGCCAAGACGAAGCTTAAAATAGCTTCCCTATGAGATGTTTCACATTACATCTTAACGTATTCATGGCAGCTTCTGAATACATTACAGATCTGCTCCCATTCTCAAACAACTGAAATGTAACTATAAAGCAGGCATCAGCTGGACTTCGTCCAATACAGCGGATTGGCTGGGATTTTTGTTTGTTTGTTTGTTTGTTTTTTGAGGCTGTGGGATTTCTGACATAGCATGGTGGGCACAGGCACAGCATTACTGCCATGGCTTATCTTCAGTCACACAATGAAGGTCCTTGTGTTGTGGTGGCAGCTACTGCCAAAGCAACATTTTTAAAAGTCAGAAGCCTTGCTGAGCCAAAGCCCCACCCACATTCTAAAAACCGTTATGTCCGACAGAAGCCCATATTATGGTTCTTCCTCTGTCCTGCTCATCACAAGGACAGCGATTTGGCTATCGATCTGCTCCCGTTCTCAAACAACTGTAATGTAACTATAAAGCACCATGGAGTGACTTCGTCCAATACTGCAGATTGGCTGGGATTTTTTGTTTGTTTCTTTTTTGAGGCCTCTCCCCATAACAAACACCCTGTGAGGTCGGTAAGGCTGTGAGAGTTCTGAGGGAACTGTGACAGACCCAAGGTCACCCAGCAGGCTTCATGTGGAGGAGTGAGGAATCAACCCTGGTTCTCCAGGTTAGAGTCCGCTGCTCTTAACCACTACACCAGTGGTGCCTGATGGTTGCCATGGTGCCCACTGTTGGGGATCCTCGCAGCAGATAAAAGAACTACTGGCACCCCTCCTCTGTGCTCAAGCTTTAACCATGTTCTTTTCTGCTCTCCCTCAGTTGATACTCTGGTCTGGCTCCTTGCCCAGCATGTGTAGAGTCTCTCCTGCTCCCATGTGCAGCTCCACCTTCTACAGGTCTTTCTCCAGAAGAAGAATTAGCCTGCGGGCACCGTAAACAAGTGAGGTTACCTGTCTAGCTCACTCAGTCCCACTGTGTTTGGAAAACATTGTGTTCCAAGGCAGGTGACAGGGGTTCAGCCTGAATTAAATGTCTCTATGACAACTGGGAGATAACCTGTGTGCCGATAAAGCTCTGCTTCTACATACATTCCACAGGCCGGCCACTCCTTACAATTGCTTTGAGACTGCTGTGTCCCCTGCTATATGCAGCGGGCTGGATCGTGCATAAGGCAAACAGTTGTGTGTGAAACATCGGTAAATGGAAATTCTGCCCTATTGCAACCCAAATTCTGCTGCAACAACAACTAAATTCTGCAACCTGTAAATCTTATGTAAAGGGGAGCCACCTCTCCATTTGAAGAAGCGTATTCACTTCTCATTCCACCAAATGAGAAGGGAGCACTCACTGGAGAAGACCCTGATGCTGGGAAAGATTGAAGGTCAAAGAAGACGGGGACGGCAAAGGATGAGATGGTTGGACAGTGTCATAGATGCAATGAACATGAAGTTGAGCCAACTTCAGAGGACGGCGGAAGACAGGAGGGCCTGGTGGGAGCTGGTCCATGGGGTCGCGAAGAGTCGAACTCGACTGTGCGACTGAACAACAACAACAAATTCACTAGGGGTGTTTTTTGTTTTGTTTCTTTTAGGGTTGCCAGTCCCCAGGTCCCAGTTGGTGGTTCTCCCAGTTTTCAGGGCTTCTGGGCAGCAGGGGAAACCCCGCCCGCAAACAGTGACATCACCCAGAAATGACATCATCACATTGGGGGCATTGCACAGCAGCGCTCTGGTTTGAGGGGCAAAACTCTATGGTTTGAAGCCAATTTTGTCGTAGAGTGTTGCCTCCAAACTAGAGTGTCACCGCACAATGTCCCCGACATGATGATGTCACTTCTGGGTGATGTCATCACATTGGGGACATCACAGAACGTCCCCCAAATCCCCACGCCAGCATGACGAGGGGACCTGGCAAGCCTAGTTTTGTTGCACTAACCATAACTTAGGGGGTGTAAGGCAGCATGGTACAGCCCAATCTTGTCAGATCATATGGAGCAGAGGTCCAAGAGTGGCTATTAGCCACAAGGTATCAATGAACACTCTGTCTGGAGCACTGATGCTCTATATTATTGATGCTTGGGGGGCAACAGTGAGAGGGCTTCTTGAGTTTTGGTGGACCTCCTGATGGCACCTGGGCTTTGGCCACCGTGGTGACACAGAATGTTGGACTGGCTGGACCATTGGCCTGATCCAACATGGCTTCTCTTATGTTCTTACATTCTTATGCTCTCAGAAGCTAAGCAGGGTCAGTACTTGGATGGGAGACCTCCGAGGAAGCCTCTGCAGAGGAAAGGGAAGGCCAATTACCTCTGCTTCTCACTTGCCTTGAAAGCCCCTTGCTGGGGCCACCACAAGTCGGCTGCGACTTGACGGCGCCTTACATGTACAACCATAACTTGTTTTGAGCATGATCATGCTTTCTCCCCAATCGCTGCAGCTTTCAAAACATTTGGATCATTGTGCAAAACTGCAGAGTGACTGTAGAAACGCCGATACCGAATAGGCTGGTTGGAACTTGCCAGTTCGCCCGTGTGGCATTACCGTCATCATGAGAAGGTCCCACCAAGCCACAACACGTAAGAGCAGCTGAGGCTCAAGGAATTCTGCCATCAACAGCATGAGCAGAAACTGTTTGCAGCCGGCCCTAAAGAATGTGATCTGACCGAAATGAAGCAAGACCAGGGTTAGGGTTGCAAAATACTTCATCCCTATCTTTTTCTGTGTTTTGCTGAGTGATTGATTACTGCCTGGATGGTGTTTGGTTTTTTTGCGAGTATTGCTGCCACCAGCCTATTTTCTAAAAGGTATGCTTCAGTTTAGGCGGGAATGAATGTGCTGAAATTGTGTCTTTCACATGATTTGGGGGGGGGGCAGAGAGAAAATCATTCTCCTACGGTTACCTTTTTTGGAGGGGGGGTTGCTGGCTCTACCTCCAGGTGGTGGCTGGAGATTTCCTGGGATTACAACTGATCTCCAGAAACCTCTCGTGTGACCGGGGCCGTAGTTTCCCACAGCGGCCATCTGGCTGCAGGGAATGAGACTCAGGTTGGGGGAATCCAGAGTCAACGTGTTCAAAAAAAGTAACATCTAGTTTGGCCCTAGAGGAGTGAGGGATAGGAGCCCGTGGATTTGGGGAAGGGGAAAAGCCTCCATTGATACTCTGGCTCTCACCAAAGCCACAATTCTGTGATAGGAACAGTCTAAATCCACAAATACACTGAACAAATCTTAAAACTTTCTACTGTTCTGAAGCAGAACTACCAGAGGATGTGCTGTTCTCATGAGCCAAGACCTATTGGGAAGGGAGACACCTTCCAGTTTGTTATATCTCTACATCAGGTATGGAATCATAGAATCATAGAGTTGGAAGGGACCTCCTGGGTCATCCAGTCCAACCCCCTGCACAATGCAGGAAATTCACAAATACCTCCCCCTCCACACCCCCAGGGACCCCTGCTCCACGCCCAGAAGAGGGGGGGGCTCCAGGATCCCTGGCCAGGCTGGTCTGAAGAACAACCGCTTCCTGACCCCAACGGACTCCACCCTCCAAAGCAGCCATTTTCTCCAGGCAAACTGAGCCGATCTCTTTCCTGTAGAGATCGGTTGAAATCCCAGGAGATCTCCAGGTCGTACTTGGAGGCTGGCAACCAGTGTTCCCTCTAAACCGAGTGAGTGTGAGCTAGCTCACAATTCTTTAGCCTCCAGCTCACAGGTTATTGTCTTAGCTCAGGAAGGATGGGGCTCCAGAGCAAACTGATTGATGCAGGAGCCCAATCGCTGGCTCACAACTTTCACGCTGATTTAATGTCTTTTTAAATTATTCTTAACTTTTTAGAAAGCTGTTTATGGAGCCACCTTGGCTTCTTTAGGCTCCTCCCATTTTTCTGGAGCATGCCATCACTCCCAATACAGAAATGCTGCAGGATGACTTGCCTGCAGAGGAGGATGCCCATTGCAACCAGGCACGAGTTGCTGTTCTGTGCTTGCTTTCTTCCTATTAGAAGACACGTCCAAAGCAACTCCTGCAGCAACTGCAGGTGGGCTCCATGCAGAATGGTCAGATCATGACATTGCACCTTTTCAGTCTAAGAGGGAGGGAAGAAGATGGAGGAGGAGGAGGAATTGGGTTTATACCCCACCCTTCACTCAGAGCAGCTTACAAACTCCTTCCACTTCCGCATTGTCATTTTCGTCACTCATTTGGCCCTATTGCTTCAGGATTTTTCTCCCAATGTGTTTTGCTCTCTCTAGTAGTCCCAGAGGGAGCAAAACACATCTGGAAAAGGGGGGACCCAAAGCAATAGGGACAAACAAGTGACAGAAATGACCACGAGGAAGTGGCCTCCTTTCCCTTCCCCTCCCCACAACACGCACCCTGTGAGGTAGGTGGGGCTGAGAGAGCTCTGAGAGAACTGCTTGTGAGAGAACAGCTCTGAGAGAACTTTGACTGGCCCAAGGTCGCCAACAGGCTTTGTGTGGAGAAGCGGGGAATCAAACCTGGTTCTCCAGATTAGAGTCCGCTGCTCTTAACCACTACATCAAACTGGAGGAGCTCAAGTCTTAATCCAAAAAAATATTGCAGGATTATGGCAGGGAATGCTTTAATAATCGTGTCTAAGGGGAATGTCTTTGCTGGCACAACAAGCTGCGTCTACAGAAATCAACTATTCTACGCAGCCACTGAACACGCGAGAGCTCTGCTGTCGTCCTTTGCTTTTGGTTACCCAGTTAGCAACAGCACTCGCGTTCAAGCCCTCCAGGAGGTGGACACGGAGGCCCAGATGGCTTGCCTGCGATCATGTTGCAGTCCACTTCTTTGAGCTGCAGACTTGTGCTAACTTGGTTGAATCAAGGTTCAAACATTGCCCTGTGATTTATGGAGCTAATTTAAGTTAATATTTCACAGCCATGCTTTTATTTTTGTCTGAATGTTGGGTGTGTGGAGCGACAGGCCAAGAGATCTCCCTTATCAGCCTTTCAGCTATATATTACGTGAACTGTATGTTTTCAGTTACCTCCCCAGTGGCCGTTCAAGGTTCTTCCGTTTCGCCTTGCAGAACTGTAGCCTGGCATGTCCCACGCAGTCTCCTTTGGGCTGTTGGGTGGGCTGAAAGATGGAACTGGCTCACTCTTTGGTCTCATGGTCTGAGACTGAGTTACTGTGGATTGTGTACGCGCAGTCCTCCAACATTCTTCAGGCGCAGAAGGCAACAGAGGTGTGCACCAATGGAAAATGCAGTTTAAATAAGCAAACAGAAAGCAAGAACAAAGGATTTGGTGCAATGCATCATGGGCTAGTCCTGGATTAGAGTTGCCAGCCCCCCCCCCCGACACAGGTGAGGGATGTGGGGGTAGGGTTGCCAGATTCAGGTTGGGAAACTCCTGGAGATTTGAGGATGGAGCCTGGGTAGGGTTGCCAGGTGAGGCCGACAAACGGTTGAGGGACTTACCAGGAGGCTCCGGGAGAGTGGAGAGAGGCTCCAGGAGAGGGAGCTTCAAAGTGAGTTCCGGGTGAGCTGCCATTGCATTTAAAAGGACTGTGTTCCTTTTTAAGTGCTTTCCCTCCATTGGAAATAATGGAGGATAGGGCACCTTCTTTGGGGGCTCATAGAATTGGACCCCCTGGTCCAGTCTTTTTGAAACTTGGAGAGGTTTTTGAAGAGAGGCACCAGCAGATATGCTGGAAATTTGGTGCTTCTACCTCAAAAAACAGCCCCCCCCCCCAAGGCCCAGATACCCATGGATCAATTCTCTATTATACCCTATGGGGACTGGTCCTCCACAGGGTATAATGGAGCACTCAGCAGCTATTCCCCACACACAAACTTTCTGATAGCCATGAAGTGGGGGGAGGTGCTCCAAACCAGGGGATCCCCTGCCGCCAACTTGGGAGTGGCAACCCTAAGCCTGGGGAAGACAGGGACCTCAGTGAGGCACAGTGCCATAGAGTCCACCCTCCAAAGCCTCCATTTTCTCCAAGGGAGCTGATCTCTCTAGTCTGGAGAAGAGCTGTAATTCCAGGAGATCCCCAGGTCCCACGTGGCATCCCTATGATCCAGCTTGCTTAGGGTCTCAGGCGTGAGTCATGGGCTGAAAGCCAAGGGCCATGAGCCCTCTGGATCTCACCTTTTTGTTTTATGGCAGAGAGTCACACTTCGGCCCAGCATCCGTAATAAAGAAATGCAGCATTTATCACATTCATCCATCACATTTTATCGTGCGCTTTCTCAAAGGAACTCCAAGCAGCGTACCAAGTTCTCCCTCCTCCAGCAAGTTTTGTGGCAGAGGGGAGAGGGGATTCGAACTCAGGTCCCTCAGTCCTGCAGTGAAATCCTAGGCATCTATTCTCAGAGGTAAATCCCATTGTGTTCAATAGGACTCATTCCCTAGTAAATATAATGAGGATTGCATCCTTTGCCAAGCGAATAGGGTTTTTTCCCCCTCTTTTCCTTTTGAAAATGGATTTCGTTCAGCTGTCTTGTCAAGGACAGAACTGTGAACTTCACCTGGTTTTCCTGCAGTTTGAGGAGTCATTTCACCCTGCTCTTGACCTACTTTATATCTCCAGGTTTCTTCCCTGACTCACCAGTTCTGCAATCTACACCTGGCCTAAGAAAGCCAAAGTTTTGACATCAAAAGTGGGCAAGTCTACCACGGGCTTAATGCAGGCCAGGAGCTGATTGAAAGAATGAGGGCAGGATCTTCTTTAAAAAAGGAGCAAGATGACTAAGAGCCCAAAATATTTGGGACTAGAGTATCTGGAGGATCATCTTCTCCCATAAACTCCTGCCTGGGAAGTTAAGACCATAGAGAGAGGCCCCTCTGACTGTCCCACCAATCAAAGAAGCACATCTGGTGGGCTCATGAGCAAGGGCCTTTTCAGTGGCAGCCCCACGATTATGGAATAGTCTCCCCGGGGTGGTAGGTCTGCCCCCCCCCCCGCTTCCAGTCTTCAGGAGTCAGTTTTTATTTAGGAGTGCCTTTGACTAACTTACTTTTTATTTTATTGGCAGTCCTGATGGAGATTTTCAGTTATGGTCTTTTGTGTGTTCTTTTTGTAATTGTTGTTGTATTGAACTGCCTCGAGTCCCGCAAGGTAAGAAGGCGGCTCATAAATGTTTCAAATAAAATAAATAAATAGGAGCCAGCCTTGATGGGTAGCAACAATGGGTTAGATCCCGTGGATCTGTTCTAACACAAGCACTTTCCTCTGGTGGAAGGTTCTGGATCTTTTCAAAGTAAGAGCCATGCATCTGTAAAGCACACGGGCACACGGAACATGTAAAAGGCAGCATGGCGCCACATACATAGGGTGGCCGGTCCCCAGATCCAGGTGGGGGCTCCCCCGGTTTTCAGGGCTTTGGCCTGCTGCCAGCCAGTTGACCATTGGGGGGGAAACTCACCCCCAAACAGCGACGTTGCTGTGTCCCTGATGCGATAACATTACTTGGAAGTGACATCATAACGTTGAGGATGTCTGTTATGTATTAAGCCTAAGCCATCCCTGAAGGTGAACCTTGAACTGGATGAGCTTGCTCCTCAAGAGCAATAGCTGACCAGGATCCTGGAATTGACCTACAGATAAGTAGTGTAATGTAAATAGCCTATCCTTGGGAGTGGGGTGTGTGTGGGGTGGGGTGTTCGCATGCTTTATAAGCAGGGCTCAAACCCTGCTGGGTGCCCTTCAATGCTCCCTCTAAGCAGTGGAGTCTTGTGAGCAAAAATTCTGCTTTGTGAGCTACTGGCGTTAAAGCTGTGAGCGAGTGATTTGGCTGCTGCATAACTTACTTTGCTCTGGAGCCATCCTTCCTGAGCTGAGACAAAAACGTGTGGGCTGGAGGTTAAAAAACTGTGAGCTAGCTCACACTAACTCAGTTTAGAGGGAACACTGGTGTCCTTGTTGTGTTCCTGAAATCACTAAATAAACTAGAGCTGATCACTGCAATGCGTCCAGAACCCAGTATTTAACCATCTCAAACGGTGACATCATATAACATTGGGAATGTTGCACAGCGACACTCTGGTCTGTGGGCAAAACTCTATGGTTTGAAGCCGGTTTTACCATAGAATTTTGTCCTCAAACCAGAGTGTCACCGTGCGATGTCCCCGATGTGGTGATGTCACTTCCAGGTGATGTCATCATGTTGGGAACATCGCAGAACACGCCCCCATCCCCCCGTGACATGGGGACTCGGCAACCCTAGCACCAAATCAGTTGTGATGACAGTGCCAGCTCTCATATGCAATGTCAAGTCACTGTGTGGGATGGGGATGTCCCAGAATGGTCACACAGAAAGCGGAGGAGCAACACCATATGGGAGCTCCATTGTTGACACGCTTCAGTTGGAACCTCAGTGGCAATGGAGAAAACACGGAACAGCCTTGCCGTGTGGAAATGTCCATGGAGGTTTCCCCACAGTTTGGGTGCCAGCCTGAAGTGTTCTTTCTCCAAGCTTGCTCACTTCCTCGTTTCCCATTCATTGTCTTTCCAAGCTTCCCTCTTGCTTCTAGGGATGCCGGCCTCCAGGGGAGACCTGGAGATCCCAGGGAATTGCAGCTCATCTCTAGTCCACAGAGATCAGTTCTCCTGAAGAAAATTGATGCTTTGGAGGGTGGACTCTGTGGCATGGTACCCCACTGAGGCCCCTGTCCTCCCTGGGCACCACCCCCCAAATCTCAAGGAATTTCCTGCTCTGGAGCTGGCAATCCTATGGCCCCGCCCCTGCTGGTGATGCGTAACCATCCCCAGTTACATTTAATTGCCCAATAACAGTGCCCCCCATCATCCCCTAGAACCAAAGTTCTCAAAGGCACAATTCAGAGTCCTTCAGCCTTTACTTCTTCTTCTCTCTCTTTCGCAGTTTATAGGAACTTTTCAGGGCTGATGCCCCCTGCTTACCTCACTATATCTCTGCATCTAGGGATGCCAGCCTCCAGGTGAGGCCTGGGGATCCCAGGGAATTGCCGCTCATCTCTAGTCCACAGAGATCAGTTCTCCTGAAGAAAATTGATGCTTTGGAGGCTGGACTCTGTGGCATGGTACCCCACTGAGGCCCCTGGCCTCCCTGGGCACCCCCCCCCCCAAATCTCCAGGAATTTTGACCTGAACAGTGGGGAAACCTCTGTGTGGAAAGCACTGGAGTCTTCTGCTGGAGGAAAGTCTCTTTGCCAGTGGAATAAAGCCACAGAATCCAACCCCATAGGTGCAAAGTGACAACTTATGTCCAGTGTTCCCTCTAAGCTGAGTTAGTGTGAGCCAGCTCACAGTTCTTTAGCCTCTGGCTCACACATTTTTGTCTTAGAAGGATGGCTCCAGAGCAAACTAATCTATGCAGTAGCCAAATCGCTCACTCGCAACAACTTTAATGCCAGTAGCTCACAGAGTTGAATGTTTGCTCACAGGACTCCACAAGCTTAGAGGGAGCTTCTGTCTGCTCATCCATTCCAAATGCAGCTGCCACTTTCTAAGACATTGATTGCGGGAGAACGGCTGTTTGCAGAGGGCATAGAATTGACTTCTCACCACTTTTATCAGAAGCGTCCTTAAGGGCTTTAATTAAAGGCAATAAGAGCAGAGAAAAGCAAACACCGCCAGCCTGGAGGTCCTTTCTTTCTCTGTTGCCTAAAAGGGGGGAAACAGAAACAGTTACGCTATTGGGGTGGCAAGGGGGGGAGGAATCGCTCTGTTTATTATCCATTGAGGATGATATAGTAGGAGGACAAATATACCCCCTGTTAGCCTGGATACTCAAATTACTGTAGAGAGAGGAAATTGCCGTATCCCCGTGACTCTTAAAAGGATGTTCCCTTATCTCATTGAACCCTGGGAAGTGCTTCAAATATTTTAACGCTCATGATGCAGAATGCAGGTTTAAATCATCCTTGTGTGTTTCCTTCCTGGGCTATAGCTGCCTTTGTTGTTCCCAGGCCACTCAGGAAACCTGTTCCTTCAACGTATGGTTATTTCCCCCCAGTGGCGAAAAGTTATGGGGTCAACGCTTACCCTGGTTGGGTCCCTGTAATGTATCCAGTCCTGACAAGTCCAGACAAGTCCAGAGACAAACAGTCCTGACAAGTCCAGAGACAAACGTCGAGCTTCGCTCCAAGAGACAATGGACTAGGCGGATCCTAGCCCGCTCCAATCAGGGGGCTAGGTTCCTGGCCGAGAGCCAATGGGACTCTCGGTCACTGTAAATAACCTATTGGGAAGTGGGTGGGTGTGTTTTGGGTGGCGGTTTCTCGGGGAATATAAGCCAGCCTGTGAGCCGTCCAAAGCTGTCTTGTTCCTGATCAAATAAAGTACACTTTGCTGAAATCACTCTCCATCTGCGTTGGAGGAGAGAGCACTGGAAGCTCATGGTTCTTTTCTTTGTTCATATTTTACTTTGGTTACTTCAATAAAATAGTATGTTAGCTTGAAGCTGACTGGACTGTGTACCTCTTTGGAGGTACAAGCTCTCCGTCCTCTGTGAGGGCAAATCTGCACTTCCCACCCCCAATAGCTAGCAATCCAAAACAGTCCAGTAGAGCCTGAGCGGTGGATGTTGCCTTCTGACACACTTCTGGTGATGTCAGGGGGTGTGGCATATGCTAATAAGTTATGCAAAGGAGTTCCTACTATAAAAAGAGCCCTTGGGACCCCCCAGAATCCCTCAACATATGGCATTGTTGAAGTACTCGCTTTATTTACAAATGTGCAAGTGAAAGACAGGTAGAGGCAAACAGGTACTTTTGAAGGGCGGCAGATCCAGCTCCCCACATCAGAGAGATTCTACACCTTCTAGGTGCTTCGGCCAACTACCAGGGAGCGAAGCATCTCCCTTTGTACCTTGCAGCAGCTAAAGTGGTGCTCCCTTTTCACACAGACACCTGTAAGCTCCACCCCTCCAGCTAGACAGGAAGCTCCTTTCTCCCAACCAAACCCTGATGGGCAGCTAAACAAAACCACTTCCTGACACTCAAGGCTTGCTGAGGAAATATCTGTGAGACTGTCTAAAACACAGTGCCCTTCGTATTCTCATGTAAGAAAGATTGATCCTCAGTGATCAGAGGAAATATTTACAAAATCTGTGAATGACACATTTCTGGAGAGACTGAGCATCACAGGAGTGACATGGAAACTCCACTGAGCTGGTTCAGGTGCCACAGAGATGCCTGATAGCATCCACATGGCAAGTTCTCTCCTGCTGCTCCGGGAGACCTCCTGCCAATCACTGCTGTTGCCCACTGCTGCCCAAAATGGCAGTGGGAGAAAAATTAAAATGCTCCCAGCCTCTATGCTAGTTGTACCCAGAGGTGACAATGAGCAGGAGTCATTTCCTGCAGGAGCACGCAGGAGCGGAGCTCTGGCAGTAAGGAGCCCAGGGGGCGGGCACATGCAACAAGTCCCACCCCCTGCTCCCAGCAGCCCTCAGTTGGGCCATGATGAGCAAGAAGCAGCCAGGTAAGTTGCAGAGT
>NW_015164210.1:224318-236084 GCF_001447785.1 Gekko japonicus
TTATGCTAATGAGCTCCTGCACCTCTTTTTCTACGAAATGACCCCTCACAATGAGTAGTTCTCGGAATCACCATAGGGTTTCCGGCAATTGCAATTCTTATATTCATTGTAAAACCATAGAGTTCTGTCATAGAGTTTCTGGAGATTCCTAGAGCTACCTATTGTCACTTCCAGGTTGTACCCGGAAGTGATGTAATAATGTTGCCAATATTACATGCACCCCCATGTTCCTGGCCCCCAACTCTCCTGCTGGCAACCTTAAGTGGTGGATCTTAGCATGTGATCATTGGATGAGCATTCCTAAATGTCATGGTAAGAGAAGGCATTTCCATGGTAGATAATGTGTCACTTGGATCCATAGGCATAGTATCAATTCTGTTTACAGGGTGAACTATCAGTCATGGATGGCCCCACCCGCCATATTGTTTGTTTTGCTTCTGAGAGGAGGGCTGGCACTGCCAAATCAAACTGGGCCTCACTGACCAAGACATTAGTGTCCCTTTTGTATTTTTATCTTAATGCTTGTTCCTACACTCTGCAACTAAGCCCCCAGACCTCAAGGGCCATCTCTCATTGGCGGGTAACCCAGTCAGTAGGCATGGACACCAGGGCTTCCTCCTAAGGAATGACGTGTCCCCTGATTTGCTTTTGAACAACACTTTGGAAAACATTCTGGTGCAGCCCCAACTTCAGTAGACACTTCATACTTGGCTTCCCAAATCAGTATGGAAGCAATCGAAGTCATTGCAGCCAGCATGGTGTGGTGGTCAGAGTGTGGTGGCTAGGATCTGGAAGACCCAGGTTCGAATCCCCATTCGTGCCGTGGAGGCTGGCTGGCAAACTTTGGGCCAGTCACAGACTCTCAGCCTAACCTGACTCACAGTGTGGGCCAGTCACAGACTCTCAGCCTAACCTGACTCACAGGGTGGTTCTTGTGTGGGTAAAATGGAGGAGAAGTGCTCAGTGTAAAGTCCATTGGGAAGAAAGACATGGTATAAATGAAGTAGATAGGTACATAGGTATGTGTAAGGGATGTGATAAGGGGTGTGAACTCACGTCTTCTTGGTTCAGTTAGATAATGCTATCATATGGACATCTCTGATCGCGGACTCTTCCGTCCCCCACAGTGTGACTACCTGCCCCACAAAACAAAATGAATTAAAACACAAGCCATGAGCCTCTGGCATGTGTACATCCAATAGCACCGATAAAAGGAGCTTGTATCACTCTCAGAGCCCTGCCCTGGATAGCCCAGGCTCCCCCGATCTTGTCAGAACCCTGAAACTAAGCAGGGTCAACCCAGTCTTTGGATGGGAGACCACCAAGGAAGTCCAGGGTCGCTATCCAGAGGCAGGCAGTGGCAGACCCACCTCTGAACGTCTCTCGCCCTGAAAACCCCCCCCCCAGGTCGCCAGAAGTCAGCTGCACCTTGTTGGCAAATAAAATAAAATGAATCACTCTAAGACAGCAGCAGAAACCCCAATGATATAATCCAGGTGAAAGTCTTGTCTTGTTTTCCCCACACTGCACTGTTGCTTGTTCCTTTGCTAGGTAGACAAAAGACAAAACTGTACCAAGGCAGAGGGGCTACATATGTACTCTGCAGTATATAGTGGAGCCACACTTTTTCTTAATTGGGACTTAAATTTTGAAGAAGAGGAAGAGCAGAAGGAGGAGATTGGATTTATACCCCACCCTTCACTACCCAAAAGAGTCTCAGAGCGGCTTACAAACCCCTTCCCCTCCCCGCAACAGACACCCTGTGAGGTGGGTGGGGCTGAGAGAACTCTGACACAAACTGCTCTTTTTCAAGGACAGCTGTGCCAGAGCTTGTGATTGACCCGAGGTCACATCAGCAGGTGCAAGTGGAGGAGTGGGGAATCAAACCCGGTTCTCTCAGATTAGAGTCCGCACACTTAACCACTACACCAAACTTGATACACTTTATTGATTGATTCGGTGCATCCCCCCACCCTTCCTGCAAGGAGCTCGAGGCAGCATATACAGTCCTCCCATCTGCCATTTTATCCTCACAACAACTCTGTGAGGTAGGATAGGCTGAGAGAGAATGACTGGCCCACGACCAGCCAGTGAGCATCACTTGACTAAAGGCTTGTTCAGCAGTGGATCAGAAAGATGATCATGGGAAGGAAGCCACTACATGAATGGGGGGGAAACTTGGCTTGTTATTAAAGCATGCCTGCATGCTTGTAGTGTAATTCTGGGGAAGGGGGTTTGTGTCAGAAGTACTGTCCCCCCTTCTCCAGTGAAGCTACAGACCTCTGACTTTCAGCCCTCACAAAGTATATGGCGCTCATCTCTTTTTCTACTGTGGCCATCGGCTGGCTCACACAGTCTTTGCACTGAAGACAGAAGGGGTGGGGTTTTTTGCAAGCGACAGTAACGGCTTTTTGAGTTGCCAAAGTCTTCTAAACCAGAGCACTCAGATTGCGTTGCTACTTCTTTTCTTTTGTTCATTCTCTCGCTTCCACTTTCTGCAGCCCTTTAGCAACACCCAGGAGAGCCACGTTGGAGGCTGAGAAGCGCGCTTCGTATTGCTTACGAAAGCACCAAACAGAATTGTGTTGGTTTCCTCTGGCTGGATAAACAGACAGACATTTTCTCAGAGGGCAAAAGGTACAATGAGAGACAGGACTTGGCCACTCATTTATTTTTGTCCTGCTGTTCTTGCTGGTCAAACGGTTGTTTGGGGTTTTTGAAATGCTACAAAAATGTGCCCAATCTGAACAGTCTCAGCGGTGGGGTGTGCTTACACACATCACAGGCAACAGTTCTATCATATTGATTCTCACCTCTTTGCAGGGAAGAAAGGCTACTTTCTTCAGCCGGCATATTTGTAACCCTTCCTTCTCCAGGAATTTTCTTTTCTTACGCTGTTACTTCTAAAGTGCTTGTACAATCTCCTGTTTTCTTTCCACCACATGTTTTGAGTTTTGTATCGTTTCCTGCCCCAATCCATGGATTTCTCCGTGAACAGACGGAATCGCCTGATTTCAAACTCAGACAGGTGATGCTGACATTTTTCCCTCTCTGGAAGAGCTTCTTCTCTGCAATATCTTGTGTAGGGGGGAAAAGGAAGGAAACGGTTATTTTGAAACCTCTGAGACTGTGGTAAGTACCAGCTTGGTTTTATTACTTAAGCTCCCAAACAATCCAAGAAGTTCAGGGTGCAAATATTGAAGTATATTTTAGATTAACTGGCATGGTACAGACTGGAATCTCTATAATGTAGCAGAGTGCACTAGGCTACATGCAGCAGTAGCTTTTGAGTGTGCGTGCTAGCAAAGTTACAGAGTTGCATGAACCCCTTTGTCAGTTTCACACTAATAAGAACCCTTTATTCAAATAAAGCGCCGAAGAATAGATTCTTTTGAACTATGGTGCTGGAGAAGACTCTTGAGAGTCCCTTGGACTGCAAGAAGATCAAATCAGTCAATCCTAAAACAAATCAACCCTGACTGTTCCCTGGAAGGCCAGATAATGAAACTGAAGCTCAAATACTTTGGCCACCAAATGAGACGGGAGCACTCACTGGAGAAGACCCTGATGTTGGGAAAGATTGAAGGTCAAAGAAGACGGGGACGGCAAAGGATGAGATGGTTGGACAGTGTCATGGATGCAACGAACATGAAGTTGAGCAAACTTCAGAGGACGGCGGAAGACAGGAGGGGCTGGCGTGATCTTGTCCATGGGGTTGTGAAGAGTTGGACTCGACTGTGCGACTGAACAACAACAACAATTCAAGGAACTACATTCTATATAGCACAGGTTGAGAGATAGGGATAGGATCGAATCTAACTAGCAAGAGGGATGCAGGTAGAGAATGCCTGTCCTGCGTCCATGGAAAGTGTGTGCTCCTTTCTTAGCGTGTGTGTGAGAGATTTCAAACCGGAAGGAAGGAAGGCTCCTCCCTAAGAATAGCATCCTACTTCAAAGGATAGTATCAGATAGCAGGAAGGAAAGGATGCTCTGTGTGTCCTGACATTTCTATCCATCTCTAAATCTATGGTGCTGTCTCTCAAGGATGAGTCAGGGGACAGCGTATACTCCTCTACTTCCAATTTTGGCCACATTATGAGAAGACAAGAGTCACTTGGAAAGACAATAATGCTGGGAAAAGTGGAAGGCAGCAGGAAAAGAGGAAGGTCCCACATGAGATGGATTGACTTAACCAAGGAAGCCACAAAGGCCCTCAGTTTGCAAGACCCGAGCAAGGCTGTTAATGATCAGATGTTCCGGAGGTCATTCATTCATAGGATCACCATAAGTCAGAAGTGACTTGACTGCAGGGCTTTTTTTGTAGAAAAAGCCGAGCAGGAACTCATTAGCATAATAGGCCACACCCAACAGCAGAAACTCATTAGCATATTAGGCCACACACCCAACAGCACAGCTCATTGCCATATTAGGCCGCACCCCCATGTTACCAGAAGTGTGGTCATCCAGCCCAGCCACACCCACCTTTTGCTTCTTATTCTGTTGACCTTGTTTGTTGTCAAAACCCAGGGTCTTTTTTGTAGCAGGAACTCCTTTGCATAATTTTGGCCACATTATGAGAAGACAAGAGTCACTTGGAAAGACAATAATGCTGGGAAAAGTGGAAGGCAGCAGGAAAAGAGGAAGATACAACATGAGATGGATTGACTTAACCAAGGAAGCCACAAAGGCCCTCAGTTTGCAAGACCCGAGCAAGGCTGTTAATGATCAGATGTTCCGGAGGTCATTCATTCATAGGGTCACGGTCACCATAAGTCAGAAGTGACTTGAGCACACACATATTGGAATCTCCCCCCAAGGGGCTTATATGGAGCCAAGAGGCAAGCTCCACTTCAGTGTTAAAATCGCTCCACGTGCTTCTTAGCCCATTCTCTGGGATATGCCCCGTTCAGGCATATCCGAGAGCCTATGTACATTCTAGAGAACTTGTAGTAAACTTCTGGCTGGTTTTCCTGAATCCTATGTAAAATACAAGAGGTTTTGGTAAGGCAGAAGCAGGTCTGTATGTGCATCACTGAGTCACGGCTGAGCCATGGTGACCCCATGACGTTACACCTTATGGGATGTTCAAGGCAAGAGGTGAGCAGAGGCGGTCTGCCATTGCCTTCTTCCACGCAACAGACCCCCGTCTTCCTTGTTGGTCTCCCATCTAAATACTAGCCAGGGCCAACCCTGCTTAACTTCTGAGCTCTGATGAGATCAGGCTAGCCTGGGCTGTTAGGGAGTGCCGGGCAATCACTCTCATTTCCCTTTCAGCCATGAAGATCATTAATTGCCCTGCAAGAGGGTAGTACTCAATAGAACCAACCACACTGAATGGTTGCGGACAGGGGTCATTTCGTAGAAAAAGAGGTGCAGGAGCTCATTAGCATAACTCATTAGCATAACTTATTTGCATGTGCCACACCCTCTGACATCACTGGAAGTGTGTCAGAAGGTAACACCCACTGCTCAGGCTCCATTGGACTGTTTTGGATTGCTAGCTATTGGGGGGGGGGAACGTGCAGATCTGTCCTCACAGAGGAGGGAGAGCTTGTACCTGAATAAAACTTGGTCTTAAAGGTGCCACTGGACTGTTTTGGGCCAGGGAGCTGGGGGGGGGGAGCTCTGCAACTTACCTGGCTGCTTCTTGCTCTGACTGAGGGCTGCTGGGAGCAGGGGGTGGGGCTTGTTGCATGTGCCCGCCCCCTGGGTTCTTTACTGCCAGAGCTCCGCTCCTGTGCGCTCCTGCAGGAAATGACCCCTGGTTGTAGAGCTTTTGGGTTACTGTTGTGAGCTCGTTAGAAGGAGGATCTCATACAAACATAGTACATACAACTAGAGAGCCAGTTTAGTGTAGTGGTTAAGAGAGGCGGACTCTATTCTCGGCTGTGGTCACACGGCAAGCTAATTGCGATTTGTTCACGCTATATTGCGTGACAAGGCTCTGGACACCGTCTAGATAGCGGCGCGAGTTTTTTTTAAAAAAAAATTTGCTTTGTGCATATGCACACGGTCGAATCACCGCCCTCACCTGGACTCGCCGTACTCCCTTGTTTTTACAGGTCCCCCCCCCCCCCCAAACAGGAAAAAAAAAAAAAATAAATAGATGTTTTTCTGTTCTGCTTGGGGAACAGTTTGGAGTAAGATGATTCCCTAAGTATTTTCTTTTTTAATGTATACGTTCCTGCACTTCATCTTTTAACCGAGGGCCCCCTGGAAATGGTGCCGGCAGCTCGGAGGGGCAGAAAGTCTTGGTGTCGCAGGGAGAGCCGGAGACCGAGGGGCGGCCGGGAGAGGCGCTCTTGGGGAGGCTTCACTTGGGAAGGCAGCAGTGGCGGCGGCTGCCCAGAGCACAACAGTTCCTCTGCCAAACCAGTGTCGCGCAGTTGGCACAGGTCGTGAGGGTGCCGGGCGCCTCCAGCAGCTTGACCACCCGGTCCACCTCGGTCATGGCCTGCGCCAGGCTCTGGTGGCACTGGGTCAGCAGCTCCTTGTGCTTGGGCTCCATAGCACAGCAGCCCTGGCCCGCCAGGTGGGCAGAATGCAGCTGGCCCCTGCGTCTCTCTCTGCCGCCCACCTGCCAGCCATCCAGTCCGCCTGGTCCTTCCTTCCCCACCTGCCTCCCCCCCAGCGACTTTCCGCGCCACCTCCTGCTGCCCGTCTCCAGACAGTGGGACCAGCCCCAGCCCAATGCCGCTGGCAAGCTGGGCATGCTTCCCAGCGCCAGGGACTCCTTCCCTCTCTCCTAACGCCACAGCTATATATGCACTTGAACGTTTAAGTATTGAATTTGTTCAGCGAAGGATTGCTAATGCGCTCAAAGGAGGAAGCGGGGGGGGGGAACCCCATCACGTAAAGGACGGTCAGATGACCTAAACCCAATCATTGCGCAAGAGATGGCTGTCCAGATCAGTGAAATCGCAGATTCAAAGCGCAAATACCCAGAAAGTACTTGATTTTCCCGGTGTCGGAAAACTCGCTAGGGAACCGGGAGGATTGCGCGACTGAGCCCACTTTGGTGCAAGAGGCGGATGCTGGTGTCTGATCAGCAGTTTTAAATGTGAGAGGGAACAGCGGTGAAACCCGATCAAAATGACCGTGTGACCAGAGCCCTGGAGAACCAAGTTTGATTCCCCAGTCCTCCACATGCGGCCAGAGTCCTCCACATGTAGCCAGCTGGGTGACCTTGTGTCAGTCACAAGTTCTCTCAGAGCTGTTCTTTCAAGAGCAGTTCTCTCAGAGCTCACTCAGCCCCACCTGCCTCACAGGGTGTCTGTTGTGGGGAGAGGAAGGGAAGGAGATTGTCAGCCGCTGAAACTCTTAAGTGGAAGATAGGGTATAAATCCAACTCTTCCTCTCCTCCTCCTCCGCTTCCGTATACCCCTTTCAGTCTGTAATGTACTCCGCCATTACCACGTGCGCGACCGTTGGGCCATGCGGTCAAGCACAAGCCTAAAGCTTCGTACATTTAGAACAATAGCCAAGCGGATCCTAGCCCGCACCAATCAGAGGGCCAGGTCCGCAGCCGAGAGCCTATGGGACTCTCGGCTTCTGTAAATAACCTATACGGTGAATAGGGTTGTGTTTTGGTGGTGGGTTTCTGGGCATATATACCGGCCTGCGCGCCGGCTTATTTTGTCTTGTTCCTGATTGAATAAAGTACTCTTGCTGAAATCACTCCACGTCTCCGAGTACTTTTCACAGTCCCTTATGGGGCTGTGTACAGACAATCCCCTTTATGTGAGGGATGAGGATACCCATGGTGTCCCTTGGCTCCAGGTTCCCCGACACACAAACCCAGGTTTGCTCCATAATTTCTGTTCTCCTGTCAGCTAATGTTTTGACTGTATTGCATGCAAGATGACTTTGCAAGTATTGCATAGAACCCATTGGCTAGTGCCGGGCACGTCACCGATGGCAAAGGAAATATCTGTCAGCTACGCTGCCATGGGGGTTGGGGAGCTCGGTCTGTGTCTGGTTAATTGCTACTGCATTCCTTTCTGTGCTTGTTCTGCTTTGCGCCAAAATGCTTATCTATATAGATGTGCAAGAGGGAGTTGTATTGTCTGGGTTTCTCCTAGGTGCCGTGGGAGAGTGTTGGTTCTCAGCTTTAGCTACCTAACGGTCTCCAAGTTTTATCCCACGCGTGGGAGGGTGCCTAATTGGCCAGTGCTCTGGGGGGGTGCATACGAATACCCTATATCCTATTATGCCCATGGGGCCGCCGCCATTCCTAACAGTGCTTATGTTACTGCATCTATAGCTCTGCAATAAAAGTATTACTGTTCCTGAATGCGTGTACTTCGTTGTTGGCTGTGGGTTCTGACAATATCCCATCCTTCTCATGGTCAAGATTTGCTCCCTGCCGCTCTTTAATAATGATATATGATGTTATTTCAGATTTCATTGGATTGCATATCTGACATGTAATGCCGTTCTGTGTTTGATTACATGCAATGGTATGTAGTATTTGATGGTGTTTGATAGCTGCCCTGTCGGGCTAACCCTCATGCTCCCCCAAGTTCCACGCCTGGCCTACCATGACTTTGTGCAAAGCCGCTCAGATGGTAACCCTTCCAATACCGGCGCCTCTCCGGGTTGCAGAATAAACCCTATCCCTAGCTACCACTCGTTTACATTTAATATAAAAAAGCAAACACACAACACAACCCCATTATCTCTAAAACGTGTGTTTAAAGGAGACACCAGGAATTAATATACATGAGGCAGATACAGTGAGCTCTTTCTTTGAAGCTGCTGCTTGGATGTAGGTAATGTTATTCCAGGTCTCTTCATGAGATGACAAGGTCACCTGCTTCCCCTCCTCCAGACCCCCTCCAGGTGACGCTGGGAACCCTACGATGAAAATTCCGGATGAAAACAAATGCTTTCGTCCTTCTCCTCGGCTCCCCACCGTTGAAGAGCGTGGATTGCTTGGATCCTGGAGCCCCACAGCAAAGAGAATCAAGAGGAAATATTCCCTTTGAAGCCTTCGCGCTGTGTTTAAAAAATCATAAGACAGAAGCACGGAGCCTTCAACCAGAACAGCCAAGCGGAGGTAAAAAGAGGCACCCATGTTCTCTCCGACACACCTGGGCCAGCTGCATTAAATTTTTAGCAGGGGAGTCCAATCAAAAATCCTTCCAAGGGGCACCTCATGGGATGGAGTGTGTGTGGGCGTGTTGAGGGAGAGATCTTTGGAACAAGACGGTGTGGAGGAATGCGAGCTGCGTAGATTAGAGACTGCGTCTGAAAGCCTCTCTGTGCTAATACCTCTGTGTTTCCTAAAAGACTAATGGAAGTCCCACAATGCAAGATTGAGCTACCCGTTTAAAATATATTATGCAGACTAGCCTTTCCACAGCTCTGGCCTTGTGTGATAATTCTGCCCTCTCTCCTCATTTGTGTTTCCATGCTCCTTTTCTCTGTCTTTTTCTTCCCCTTCTTTCCAGTTCCATCTTGTCTGGTGCCTTTCTTTCCTTGGACTCCTGCCTTTTCAGGTCCCTGCCCTTTTTGGTGCCTTTATCTTCTCCCTACCCTCTCCAGCATCAGAGCAGCCCTCAGCCAACGGCATGCACAATGCATTCATGCATTGGTGAACAGTGTGCTATTGTTGCTTTGTTGCAGTTCTCGACAAATGGATTTTCCTATTACAGTTCCGCAGGGTCTGCAAGACGGAGCTCTTCCGCCAGGCCTTTAGTTAAGGTAGCAGGCATCCATTTGATCTGGCCTCCCCTCCCGTGATCGCAGTTCCTAGAAGCCGGATGGGACCACAATATTATCCATTGAGGCACGTTATTGTTTTAGTCTGTGCAGGGCCGGCTCACCCGCTAGACGAACTAGGCATTTGCCTAGAGCGCGGGCCAGCCCTTAGGGCGTGGGAGGAGAGGCAGGGGTGGCCCGCAGGAGCCCGGCATGCTCCCGGCACTAGGAGCTGGAGGAGCGCCCTCTCCATGTAGCCAGGCACCATGGCACCACGGCACCCCCTCAAGCCAGCCAGCCAGCGGCGGCATTGTGCCGTCAGGAAGCACCAAGGTCCACCCTCCGAGGCCTCCGATCCGCCTGCCTGCCTTCCTGCCTCCCTTCCCTCCCTCCCGCGCACACCAGCTGGGAGGTCTCCAGGCCCCACCAGGAGGTTGGCATCTGCACTCGCCTAGGGCGCAGGAACACCTCGGGCTGGCCCTGAGTCTGTGGTGATCTGATTGATTTTAAATGGATCGTTATGATGTGCTTTATCTGTAAATCTACATTAACTGCAGACCTTCATTGTAAATTATGAATTGATTGCAAATCTGCATTATTGTAGATCTATATGTTGGTACCTGCCCTGAGCCTACAATGTGGGGAGGGCAGGATATAAGTCTAACTAACTAACTAAATAAATAAAATATGTGACACAGGGCAATCAAGGAAGTGCCTGATTGCTGGGATGCTGAGGGGTCCCCAGTCCCATTTAGCCTGTGGGCTTTCTGGAATTTGGAGAAAGTGTAGCGGGTGCCACTCCCTGACCTGGATAGCCAAGGCTGTCCTGATCTTGTCAGATCTCTGAAGCTAAGCAGGGTTGGCCTTGGTCAGTATATGGATGGGAGACCACCACAGAAGTCCAGGTTTGCTACCTAGAGGTAGACAGTGACAAACCACCTCTGAATGTCTCTTGACCTGAGAACCTTACAGGGTCACCACAAGTCAGCTGTGACGTGACAGCAAAAAAAACTATTGGCAGAGTTTTAAACATGCAAAGGAAGTGGAGTGTTAAGTCGCTTGCTTAACAAAGTAGTCAGAGAGTGATTCAGCAAAGATTCAGCTTTATTCCACAACTCGAACACAACTCCAACACGGATCAACATCTGCTAGCCAGAACAGCTTTTACATTGCAGCTGTCCTGCTTTTAAACTCTCCCGGCTAATGTAGCCACTCCTACTGTACAAATACCAACCAATCAGGTTGCATACATAAGGACCGATCACGGACATTCCCGCTCAGGGAGCTTGTTGATAGTGATTGGTTAGGTGCTTCCTGGGCTAGTAATGTGATTGGATGTATTTGGATCCTAGCCCGGAACGAAGCTTAACATAGCATTTCAATTAGATGTTTTCATAACACATTATGCATTCAATGGCAGCTTATTGAATACATTACACTGACTGTTTAGAGGGGGGAAAGTAGGTCTATTATAGAAAAACAAACTGTTATGGAACATACAGAGAGAAAGCCTAAACCAACCAATCTAACTGCTGTAAGAGGAATGAAGAGCAACAGGAAGCTCTGCAGGAGCAGGAAGTCTCCAGAAGAGCCAATCAGGAGACAGCAAGGACACAGTTTGGGAAAGTGGGCAGTCCCTAGTCTAGCTATGCCAACTACCCGTCCTTCAGTTGTCCCCCTGTAGGATGATCTTCAGATCTTCTTCATAAAGCTGCACTACAGACCTTGCATATTCCAACAAAATCCAGGTTGAGAAGGTTCTGGAGATTTGGGGGCTGAGCAGTCTGGAGATCAGTTGTCATGCTGGGGGAATCCCAATCCCCACCCGGAAGTTGGCCATGCTCCTCGGCAAATCAGGCCGATCACAAGATGGTGGTGAGGGGACAGACGGATGTCCCTGAGGAGAGAGTTCCAGAGGTTTTGGGGCCACGACCAAGAGGGCCCTCTCCTGGGCCGCCACCCACCTAATCTCAAAATGTGGGGGTACCTGAAACACGGCCTCCAGAGAATACCATAGTGGGTCGGGCAGCTTCCTTAGGGAGAAGGTGGTCTTTGGGTATGTTG